>NC_009581.1:0-16674 GCF_034702125.1 Engraulis encrasicolus | reverse complement strand
TAAACGAAATTTCATTTTTGCAGCACTATAAGACTAGCACACAAACGAAACTCGCTAGAATACGCCAGTCCGGTCTTTCCTGGTTTCGGGGTTTGACAGAAAAAAATAGGCTTGTCTGGGTCGTAGGGGGTAAGGGGGTTTGTCGCGCGAAAACGTCGATTTTTTGAAGCAGGGAGGGCCACATAAATAGGGGAATAAGGAGTAAATAACGATAGTTTATGCTCTTGAAATCACTTATGCAATTCTTATAAGAATGGTGGTGAAGTATTGAACATGAAGAAATCGCAAGCAAGGAAAATGTTCAACCTTATGGAACTAACATTAGGAAGGACCCCGCCAAATGCCAAGTGAAAGGTAGACGAAAAAAAAATACCAGATGCCCCTTAGAGTGAACGCTCGGCATGGTGGGTAAAGTGGGTTCGATTCACATGCATTAACTTATGCGCGAAAGTGCGACTGATGTGGGGTTTATGTGATAAGGGAACCTGACGAAGGAACCAGAGGCCAGAAATAATTCATTCTGTGCGACCCCCACGATAAATGGACCTGACCATCATTCATGATCCACATTAGGATGCAATCGATGGTGGGACTTTACTACATTAATTAAGTGAGTTATCGAGTAATGTTGGGGAACGCATAGAAAATGGTTAAACAGAGTTATGGGGATCACTCTATTACTCAGCTGTGTTGGAGTTCTTTGTGAGTATTCTGTTTGCAGTTTATGTCTGTCTAAGTTTTATTGTTACTTGGTTGGGTTTAGTTATATATATGTTGATAATGTTTTTATGTCCTTAGATTCAGTATATTATACCTTAAGGTATTTACTCATGCATAAGTAGTGTAAAGTTATACATAGTATGTATTAACACCATAATGTATGTAATATTATGCATATATGGGTTAACACCATAATATATGTAAAATAATACATATATGTCCATGAATGCTCTGCGCAGTCATGAACCAGTGCTTGAACTGCCTAAGGGCATCAAGCACTACTTGGGCGCGGCGGCCGCATTACCAGAGGGTAGTTTAACTTTAGAATGCTAGCTTTGGGAGCTAGTGGTGGGAGTTCAAGCCTCTTCCCTTTGGGCCTCAGGGAGGATTTTAACCTCCGTTTCCGGATTACAAGACCGGCGCTTTAAAACGCTAAGCTACTAGGGCAGTTTCAGTTTAGGGCTTTGTTCTCTAATCATCCTGCCATGGGAGCTAGTACAAGGAAAATAGAGAAGTAGAGTAGCGATGCTACTTGACCAATAATAATGAATGGGTGTTCGACTGGCATACCTCCGATTCATGTAAGAATGATGACGTCGGCAACAAGGGTTCAGAATAGGAACTGCGTAATGGGTCGGAAAGTAATTCCTCGTTGTTTAGAGGTGTGCAAGATAGGTACGACCATAAGAACTAGGATAGAAAATAGGAGGGCAAGTACTCCGCCTAGTTTGTTTGGGATGGATCGGAGAATAGCGTAAGCAAAGAGGAAGTATCACTCAGGCTTAATATGAGGTGGGGTGACAAGGGGATTAGCTGGGGTAAAATTATCAGGGTCTCCTAATAAGTTAGGGGAGAATAATGCCAGCGAGGTTAGCGCCAGCAGCATTACTGCGAATCCTAAGAGATCTTTATAAGAGAAGTATGGGTGGAATGCGATTTTATCGGCGTCAGAATTGAGCCCTGCTGGGTTGTTAGACCCTGTTTCGTGTAAAAATAAAAGGTGAAGGATAGTAACACCTGCAATAACGAAGGGGAATAAGAAGTGGAAGGCGAAGAACCGGGTAAGAGTCGCGTTGTCGACCGAAAAGCCTCCTCAAATTCACTGCACTAATTCAGTGCCCACGTAAGGAACTGCAGACATAAGGTTAGTAATAACAGTTGCTCCTCAGAAGGACATTTGTCCTCAGGGAAGTACGTACCCAACGAAGGCAGTCATCATAACTAAAAGAAGTAGTACTACTCCGATGTTTCAAGTTTCTATGTAAAGATAAGAACCGTAGTACAGTCCTCGAGCAATGTGTGCATAAATGCAGATGAAGAAGAATGAGGCTCCGTTTGCATGCATATTTCGGATTAGTCATCCGTAATTTACGTCTCGACAAATGTGGGCCACTGACGAGAAAGCGGTAGCGATGTCTGAGGTGTAGTGTATGGCTAGGAAAAGTCCTGTAAGGATTTGTGTGGCCAAGCATAGTCCTAAAAGGGATCCAAAATTTCATCAGACTGAAATGTTGGATGGTGCTGGGAGGTCTACTACTGCGTCGTTAGCGATCTTGAGTAGGGGGTGGGTTTTTCGTAGGCTTGCCATTAGAGGTTTCTATAGTTGAATAACAACGGTGGTTTTTCAAGTCATTAGTCTTGGTTAAAGTCCGAGTGGAAATTATGTCTTACTTATTTTGTGGATGACTATTACTGTTAATTTTAGGGTTGGTAGGGGTAGCGTCTAACCCAGCACCCTACTTTGCAGCCCTTGGGTTGGTTGTGGTGGCTGGAGCAGGGTGCGCTATCTTGGCTGGGTGCGGAGCTTCTTTCCTGGCGCTGGTGTTATTCTTAATTTATTTGGGAGGAATACTGGTTGTGTTTGCCTACTCGGCAGCTTTGGCAGCCGAGCCCCATCCGGAGGGCTGATGGGAGGCCTCGGTGTTAGAGTATGTGGTATGTTACTTAGTTGCGGTAGCCGTAGCCGCGGGTTATTTTAGTGGGGACTGGTATAACTATCTGTTACCCTCGGTGAGCACTTTCAAGGAATTCTTTGTGTTATCCGAAGATACTGGTGGTGTAGGGGTAATGTACTCCATGGGGGGAGGCTTGTTAGTAATTTGTGCTGCGGTTCTGTTACTAACTCTGTTTGTTGTGCTTGAGATTGTCCGAGGGGTGGATCGAGCGACTCTCCGAGCCGTTTAGATTAGGACTATTAGTGTTGCCAGCGCTAGGGTGATGAGGAAAGTAGTGAGGTAGGTTTTGATCATCCCCTGTTGCATGTCGCTGGTGATAGAAGATATTTTTAGTTGCACAGATGATAAGCCTTTAGGGCCGGAGGCCTCCAGCCATGTCTGATCAGCCATTTGGTTAGCCATCGTTTGTCCTATAATAAGAGTGACTTTAGGAACCAGGCGGTGAACTGTAGTAGGGAAGTACCCTAATGCATTCGAGAAGTTGTGTACTTTGATAGTCGGAGTAATCTTCACTTGCTTTGATGTGAGGTTTGCTAGTTCCAACGCGGTGAGAAGTCCAATGATCGTGACAAGAAGGGCAGCTAGCTTAAGCACAGGAGGCATGGTTATGATAGGAGTATTTAAGGGGAGAATATTAGAGGTAAGAATTAGGCCCGCAACAATGCTTCCTCAAGCCAATCGCTTGATTGGGTTAATTACTTGAGGGTCATTCTCGTTAATGGGTGATAGCGGCAGGAATCGAGGGGTTCCCATGGAAACAAAGAAGATCACTCGGAGGCTATAAGCAGCTGTGAAAGAAGTTGCCACTAGGGTTAAGATAAGGGCTCAGGCGTTTAGGTGTGAGGTGTTTAGGGCTTCGATGATTGCGTCTTTGGAGAAGAATCCGGCCAAAAATGGGGTCCCCGTAAGGGCCAAGCTTCCGATTGTTGTACAGGTGGAAGTAAAGGGTGCCAGGTGGTGAAGTCCTCCCATTTTACGAATGTCCTGCTCATCATTTAGGCTGTGAATAATGGACCCGGAGCAGAGGAAGAGCATGGCTTTAAAGAATGCGTGAGTGCAAATGTGGAGGAAGGCAAGTTGTGGTTGGTTGAGCCCAATCGTTACTATTATTAGACCCAGCTGACTAGAGGTGGAAAAAGCTACGATTTTCTTGATATCATTCTGGGTTAAAGCGCATGTAGCGGTAAATAGTGTTGTTAGTGCACCGAGGCAAAGGCAGATGGTTATGATAGTTTCGTTCGATGCTATGAATGGGTGTAGGCGGATCAGTAAGAAGATGCCTGCAACCACCATAGTGCTCGAGTGTAGTAGGGCAGAGACTGGGGTAGGGCCTTCCATTGCAGAGGGAAGTCAGGGATGCAGCCCAAATTGTGCGGATTTCCCTGTGGCAGCAATGACCAGTCCCAGTGCAGGTAGCGTCGTGTTAAAGTCTTTAGAGAGAGAAAAAATTTGTTGAATTTCTCATGAGTTGAGTTTGGTGGCAAATCACGCCATAGTTAAAATAAACCCAATGTCCCCTACTCGGTTATAAATAACAGCTTGGAGTGCAGCGGTGTTGGCATCTGCCCGTCCGTACCATCAGCCGATAAGAAGAAAGGATATGATTCCCACGCCTTCTCAGCCAATAAAAAGTTGAAACATGTTGTTGGCTGTAACTAAAATAATCATGGCGATGAGGAAGGTAAGCAGGTATTTAAAGAAGCGGTTTATATTAGGGTCTTCGTGCATGTATCAAGCAGCGAATTCTAAAATCGACCATGTGACGAAGAGAGCAATTGGTGTGAAGATAATAGAATAGAAGTCAAGTTTGAGGCTAACACTAATGGAAAACGTCGAAGTGTTTATCCAGTGCCAGTTTGTTACTACCGCCTCCAGTCCCTGGTCAAGAAAGATAAATAGGGGTAATAAACTCACAGCAAATGCAGTGCTAACCGCGGTCTTTACGTGGGTGGTTGCTCATTGGCCTTTCACAGGGGTGGGATTAATTGTGGTCATAAGGGGGTATGCTAGCATGACAAAGATAAGGATAAATGATGTGGTTATTACAAGGGTGGTTTGCATAGCTCCTGCTTGGATTTGCACCAAGAGTTTTTGGTTCCTAAGACCAGCGGATGACTATTATCCTTCATGAGCCGAGTGAGCTACAGATTTTAACTGTAGGGAAAGAGATTAGCAGTCTCTTGTGCCTCAGGCCTCTCTCCGGCCGGGGAGGGGGGTTTAACCCCTTTCTTTGGAATCACAATCCAACATTTTGAGTAAACTACACCTGCAATAGAATCATCCTCATATGAGTTCTGGTTTAACCATAAGAAGAATGATGGGAATAAGATGAAGGGAGATTAATAAGTGTTCCCGAGTGTGGTAAGGGGGAAGTGCGGTGATGTGGGAAGGCGTTTGGCCCCGCTGTGTCATCAAGAACATGTATAGTGAATAACCCGCAGTAATCAGGGTTCCTAGTCCTGTCAGAACAATAGATCATGGTGATCAGTTGAACATTGTGGTAATGATCATCATCTCTCCTATCAGGTTTGGGAGAGGAGGAAGGGCCAGGTTGGCTAAATTAGCGATGAATCACCAGGTTGCTGTTAGCGGGAATAGGGTTTGCATGCCCCGGGCAAGGGCTATTGTACGGCTATGAGTCCGTTCGTAGCTTGTGTTGGCTAAACAGAAAAGTGCTGAGGAGGTGAGTCCGTGTGCGATTATAAGGATGATTGCACCGGTTAGGCCTCAAGGAGTTTGGGTGAGAATCCCACCAGCTACAAGTCCTATGTGGCTTACTGATGAGTAAGCGATGAGTGATTTCAGGTCTGTTTGGCGCAAGCAGATGGTGCCTGTTATTACGATTCCTCAGAGTGCAAGAACAATAAAGGGGTAGGCCATTTCTTTTGTGAGCGGGTCAAGGATGGGTGTAATTCGAATCATGCCGTACCCCCCAAGCTTCAAGAGGACTGCAGCAAGTACCATGGAGCCTGCGATGGGTGCTTCTACATGAGCTTTAGGAAGTCAAAGATGGACCCCGTAAAGTGGCATCTTAACTAGGAAGGCAAGAAGACAGGCGGCTCACCAGAGCTTGTCGGCCTGGTGAGTGAGAGAAGGGAGCTCGTTAAAGTTCAATGTGATTATTGAGAGGCTACCTGTTGAGGCTTGCAGTGCTAGCAGTGCAACCAGAAGGGGGAGAGATCCCGCTAGGGTATAGAATAAAAAGTATGTTCCCGCGTTGAGTCGCTCCGCTTGATTTCCTCAGCGGGTAATAATAATTAGAGTAGGGACCAGTGTGGCCTCAAATATGATGTAAAACATGATGACTTCAGTAGCTCCAAAGGCTAAGATAAGGAAAGCTTGAAGGGAGGTTAGTAAAGTAATGTACATCCGCTGGCGGGAAATAGGCTCCGCTTGTGTGTGGTTCTGGCTAGCTAGGATTATTAATGGGAGCAGCCAGCATGTTAGTACTAGAAGAGGAGAGGATAAGGGATCAATGGCTATGTAGGTGCTAGAGGCCGACCAGCCTGTCTCAGACGGTCAGTTTAATCAGCTAAAGCTCAGAAGCGCAATGATTAAGCTGTGTGCGGTGGTAGCAGTTCATAGTCACTTCTGTGGGGATAGCCAGATAGTTGGGAACAGTATAAGAGTAGGGATTAGTACTTTTAGCATTGTAGAAGACTTAGGTTTTGAAGGCGGTCGGTGCCGTGAGTACGAGCTGTCGCTACTAATAGCGCTAGTCCTGCACTTGCTTCACATGCTGAGAAAGCGAGCAGCATCATAGGTGCTGGTGTAAAATTTGTTGCTCCTACTTGCAATGACCAGAGTGACAAGGCAATAAACAGTGACAACATTATACCTTCCAAGCATAAAAGTGCAGAAAGAAGGTGGGTTCGATGAAACGCTACTCCCGAGAGGCCTAGAATAAACGCTGTGGTAAAGCTGAAGTGTGTTGGGGTCATAAGAGGGTTATGGATTTTCACCATAATTGTCTAAGCCGAAATTAGAAGTCTTTTTTGGACTAACTCTCTATTCGGCTCACTCAAGCCCCCCTTGAAGTCACTCGTAGACGAGCCCAAGGGTAAGAAGCCCAAGCACGGCAATTACTCAGATCAAAGTCGTTTTAGGTTCTAAGAGTTGATTTCCTCATGGGAGGGGGAGGAGTAAAGCGATTTCCAAGTCAAACAGCAGGAAAAGAATTGCAACCAAGAAGAATCGCATAGAAAATGGCAGGCGGGCGGAGCCAAGGGGGTCAAAGCCGCATTCGTAGGGTGATAGCTTCTCTGCATCAGGGGTCATCTGTGGAAGTCAGAAGGAGACGGTCATTAGCACGAGTGATAAGGCAGTTGCGATTGCTAAAATTGTTGTGATTAGGTTCATTATCTTTCCTTAGATTTAAACTAAGATTAAATGGTTGGAAGCCATTCGTATTGTCTTTATACTAGAAAGATTATGATCCTCATCAGTAGATAGAGACGTACAAGAATAATCATACTACGTCCACAAAGTGTCAGTATCAGGCAGCGGCTTCAAAGCCAAAGTGGTGATGAGAGGTGAAATGGTAGAGTACTTGACGTAATAGGCATACAGCTAGGAATGTTGATCCAATAATAACATGTAGTCCGTGGAAACCTGTGGCTACGAAGAATGTAGATCCATAAACTCCATCCGCAATAGTAAAAGGGGCTTCGTAGTACTCCATTCCTTGTAGGAACGTAAAGTAGAATCCTAACAGAATTGTTAGTGTGAGAGATTGAATTGCTTGCTTCCGGTCCCCTTCTATTAGGGCGTGGTGCGCTCATGTTACGGTTACGCCGGATGCAAGAAGGACTGCTGTGTTAAGCAGAGGTACTTCGAACGGGTCAAGAGTTGTGATGCCTGTAGGAGGTCAGCATCCACCTAGTTCAGGGGTAGGGGCTAGGCTAGCGTGGTAAAATGCCCAGAAGAATCCCGCAAAGAAGAAAACTTCGGATGTAATAAAAAGGATCATTCCGTACCGAAGACCTTTTTGAACCGGAGGTGTGTGGTGACCTTGGAAAGTGCCTTCCCGGACAACATCCCGTCATCACTGGTACATAGTAAGGACTGTCAAAATAAATCCTAATGTAGCTAGTGTAGTTGAGTGGAAGTGGAATCAGATCGCAGTGCCAGATGTGAGCAGCAGGGCTCCGACTGCGCCGGTTAAAGGTCAAGGGCTGGGGTCGACTATGTGGAATGCATGTGCTTGGTGGGCCATTAGACGTTCTCTTGTAGATAGAGGCTAAGCAGAAGTACGAAGACATACGCTTGAATCATTGCAACAGCTACTTCTAATAGGGTTAAGAGGAAGAGCACTGTGGCTGTAAGAATGGCGACGGTAGGCATAATAGGTAGAAGGACAAATGCTCCAGTTGCAATAAGTTGAATCAGCAGGTGACCTGCTGTGAGGTTGGCTGTAAGTCGGACGCCAAGCGCAAGAGGTCGAATAAATAAACTAATAGTTTCGATAACAATAAGAACAGGAATTAGAGGGCCGGGAGTGCCTTCTGGGAGCAGGTGTCCTAGTGCTGCGGTTGGTTGATTTCGCATGCCAATAATTACAGTAGCTAGTCATAGGGGCACTGCGAATGCTATATTTAGAGACAGTTGTGTAGTCGGAGTAAACGTGTACGGCAGAAGTCCTAGCATGTTGATGGTAATAAGGAATACTAGCAGGGATGTAAATAGTATAGCTCACTTATGACCTCCGGGGTTGATAGGGAGGAAGATTTGTTGACTAACACGGTTAATAAATCACCCCTGAAGAGTAAGAAGGCGGTTGTTTAATCATCGGGAGGTTGGGGTAGGGAAGAGAATTCATGGAAGAACAATCGCTAGAGCAATTAAAGGAATTCCTATATAATTTGGGCTTGCAAATTGATCGAAGAAGCTTAGTATCATGGTCAGTTTCAGGATTCAGGTTTGGGTTTCTCGGCGCCTATTACTGTAGGTTCGTTAGTAAACTCGTGGGCCAAAACTTTTGGGGGGAGAATAATTAAAAATGTAAGTCATGAAAGGATTAAAATAAAAAATCAAGGGGCGGGGTTTAATTGAGGCATGTCACCAGAGGTGGGGCGGAGTCACCAAACTTCAGCTTAAAAGGCTGACGCTAGATCCTTTTAGCTTCCTGATGAGGCGTCTTCAATTATGAGTGATGATCAATTTTCGAAGTGTTCAAGAGGGACGGCTTCTACCACGATAGGCATAAAACTGTGGTTAGCTCCGCAAATTTCTGAACATTGCCCGTAGAATACCCCGGGCCGAGATGTGATGAAGGCGGTTTGATTAAGACGACCCGGTACAGCGTCCATTTTTACGCCTAGTGCCGGAACTGCTCAGGAGTGAAGTACATCTTCAGCTGTAACTAATACTCGCACAGGAGATTCTATTGGGACAACCATTCGATGATCAGTTTCCAGAAGTCGGAACTGTCCAGGGATGAGGTCTTGAGTGGGGACTATGTATGAGTCAAATCCTAGGTCTTCGTAGTCTGTATATTCATAGCTTCAGTACCATTGGTGCCCTACAGCTTTAATGGTTAAATGAGGGTCGTTGATTTCATCCATGAGGTAGAGGATTCGTAGAGACGGTAGTGCGATCATAATAAGAATGACAGCAGGGAGAATAGTTCACACGATTTCGATCTCTTGTGAATCTAGAATGTATTTGTTCGTAAGCTTGATAGAGACCATAGCTACGATGACGTAAAGAACTAAAGTACTAATTAAAAATACGATTATTAGTGCATGGTCGTGGAAGTGAATTAATTCTTCTATAACAGGGGAGGCCGCGTCTTGCAATCCTAATTGTGAGGGATGTGCCATTTAGCTCTGTCAAGGTGCGTGGGGGTTTAACCCACAATTTTGTCTTGACAAGACAAGGTAATATTTTACTAGCACCTCAAATTAAGAAAGTGTCAGAGTGGTTATGTGGTTGGCTTGAAACCATCCTACGGGGGTTCGATTCCCTCCTTTCTCGTTATTTAACTTGAACGAAAGCTGGCTCCTCAAAGGTGTGATAAGGGGGAGGGCATCCGTGAAGTCATTCTACGTTAGTAATAGTTAGCTCTACTGATGCTACTTCTCGTTTGGCGGCGAATGCTTCTCAAATAATAAACAAGAACATAATTACTGCGACAAGGGAGATTAGAGAGCCGATTGAGGATACGGTATTTCAAAGAGTATACGCGTCTGGGTAGTCGGAGTACCGTCGAGGCATTCCTGCTAGTCCTAGGAAGTGTTGAGGGAAGAATGTAAGATTTACCCCTACGAACATAACGCCAAAGTGGATTTTTGTTCAGGTGCTGTGAAGGGTGTATCCTGTAAATAGCGGGAATCAGTGCACAAATCCTGCAACGATAGCAAATACTGCACCCATTGAGAGGACGTAGTGGAAGTGTGCTACTACATAGTATGTGTCATGGAGAACAATGTCTAGAGATGAATTTGCTAGAACAATACCTGTTAGACCACCAACTGTGAATAAGAAGATAAAACCTAGTGCTCAAAGCATAGGGGTTTCTCACTTAATAGCTCCCCCGTGTAGGGTAGCGAGTCAGCTAAAGACTTTTACTCCTGTGGGGATGGCGATAATCATTGTTGCAGATGTGAAGTATGCTCGAGTATCTACGTCCATACCTACTGTGAACATGTGGTGGGCTCATACAATGAACCCTAGTAGTCCGATAGCCATCATAGCTCAGACCATACCCATATACCCGAAAGGTTCTTTTTTTCCGGCGTAGTAAGCTACAATGTGGGAAATCATCCCGAATCCAGGAAGAATAAGAATGTAGACTTCGGGGTGTCCGAAGAATCAGAATAGGTGTTGATAAAGAATCGGGTCTCCTCCCCCTGCTGGGTCGAAGAAAGTAGTATTTAGGTTTCGGTCTGTAAGAAGCATAGTAATCCCAGCAGCTAGAACGGGTAGTGAAAGAAGTAAAAGTACTGCCGTGATTAATACAGCTCAGACAAATAGAGGTGTCTGGTATTGTGAAATAGCAGGTGGTTTCATATTAATAATAGTAGTAATGAAATTAATGGCACCTAGGATTGATGAAATCCCTGCCAAGTGGAGAGAGAAGATTGTTAAATCTACTGACGCTCCTGCGTGGGCAAGGTTTCCTGATAAAGGGGGGTAGACTGTTCATCCTGTTCCGGCTCCTGCTTCAACACCAGATGATGCTAAGAGGAGAAGGAAAGAAGGAGGAAGGAGTCAAAAGCTCATATTGTTCATTCGGGGGAATGCCATGTCTGGGGCCCCTAGTATAAGAGGAACTAGTCAATTCCCGAACCCACCGATTAGAATGGGCATTACCATGAAAAAGATTATTACGAATGCGTGAGCAGTAACGATTACGTTATAAATTTGATCGTCCCCCAGAAGTGCTCCTGGTTGGCTTAGTTCTGCTCGAATAAGGAGGCTAAGTGCTGTCCCTACCATTCCTGCTCAGGCACCGAAAATAAGATATAGGGTGCCAATGTCTTTGTGATTTGTTGAGAAAAATCAACGTGTAATTGCCACAGGTAGATTGGCCGAGGGCTTAGGCGGCGGATTGTAGCTCCGATGACAGAGGTTTAAATCCTCTTTCTACCAAGCTCTGTGGTGAAGTTCATGTCGGGTTGCAAGCCCGAAGACGTAGGTTGACGCCTGCCGGGGCTTTCCCCGCCTTTTACGGAGGCGGCGGGGAAAGTAGGCGGATGCTCGCTGGTTAGGGCGCTTAGCTGTTAACTAAGAGTTTGTAGGATCGAGGCCTTCCCGCCTAGAAAGGCTTTAGCTTAATTAAAGTGCCTGAGTTGCATTCAGGTGATGTGGGATAAAATCCCGCAAGTCTTATCAGGGACTAGGAGATTTTCACTCCTGCTCGGAGCTTTGAAGGCTCATGGTCTAAATGCTATCCTAAGTCTCTAGGTTAAAAGAGTAAAAATGGTTGGAGTAATGGGAAGTAAGCAGGTGGCCGAAATAGTAGCTAAAGAGAGAGCTAGTGTTGACTGCTTGGCTTGAATTCGTCAGGGAGTGGTAGCGTAGGAGGTTTGTGGCGAGAGGGTAAGGGTGACGGCGTAGGTCAACCGTAGATAGAAGAAGAGGCTAATCAGAGCAGTGAGAGCAATTACAGTAGCGGTTAGCGCTAATCCTTGGCTAGCAAGCTCCTGAATGATAAGTCACTTGGGTAAGAATCCCGTAAGGGGTGGTAGGCCACCTAAGGATAGAAGAATAAGACAAGTTAAGGCTGCTATTGTAGGAGCCTTGGTTCAAGCTGAGGCTAGGGTAATAGTTTTCGTGCAGTTGATGTTGTTTAAGGTAAGGAAGGCTGCACTTGTCATAACAATGTAAGTGACCAGTGCAATGAGGGTCATTTGGGGGGCCATTTGTGATATTAAGATCATTCAGCCTAGATGGGCGATTGAAGAGTATGCTAAGATCTTACGCAACTGGGTTTGGTTCAGGCCCCCTCATCCCCCAATAAGTGTTGATGAGAGTGCTAGTGTAGTAAGGAGAAGAGGGTGGGTAAAATTTGCTGTTTGCATAATCAGCGCTAGCGGAGCTAGCTTCTGTCATGTAGAGAGGATTAACCCAGTGGTAATAGTAATGCCCTGCAGTACCTCCGGCAGCCAAAGATGAAGAGGTGCTAATCCTACTTTAAGTGCCAGTGCGGTTATAGCTATGGCGGAGGTGAGGGGGTGAGACATGTGGTTAATGTCCCACTGGCCCATGATTCAGGCGTTGGTAGATGCGGCAAACAAGATCATGGCCGCCCCCGTCGCCTGGATAAGAAAATACTTGGTTGTGGCCTCTACTGCTCGGGGGTGATGCTTTTGGGCTATAAGGGGAATAATGGCTAGGGTGTTAATTTCTAGGCCTATTCAGGCAAGAAGTCAGTGTGAGCTTATGAAGGTGAGGGTGGTGCCCAGTCCCAAGCTCATAAGTAAAAGGGTGAGTACGTAGGGGTTCATTAGTATGGGAAGGATTCTAACCAACATGTTTGGGGTATGGGCCCAAAAGCTTATTTAGCTGACCTTACTAGAAAATGGTGTAGAGGAAGCACCCGAAGTTTTGATTTTCGGAGGAAGGGTTCAATTCCCTTATTTCTAAGGAGCTGAGGGGAGTTTAACCCCCGTGGTTCACTCTATCAAAGTGTCCCTTAGGCGTTCAGGCACAGTTCCGTTACAGTTGGGGTGGTAATCCTGCGGTAGCAAGAGGTACAGCTGTGTGTCACAAAATGAGGGCTAGTGTTAGGGGTAAGAAGTTTTTTCACACTAGGTGCATAAGTTGGTCATACCGGAATCGAGGGTAGGAGGCCCGCACTCATAAGAAGAGAGCGGATAGCAAAGCGGCCTTAATCATAATATTAATAGTTGTAAGTTCCGGAAGCATGGGTAAATTGGTTGCGCCTATAAATAGAATGGCTGATAGTGTATTCATAAATAGAATGTTAGCATACTCAGCCAGGAAGAAGAGGGCGAATGGTCCGCCCGCGTACTCTACGTTGAAGCCGGACACTAGTTCAGATTCTCCTTCGGTAAGATCAAAGGGTGCTCGATTGGTTTCAGCTAGGGTGGAAACAAATCATATTGCTGCCAATGGTCAGGCCGGGGCAAGCAGTCAAATGCTTTCTTGGGTCACACTAAATATCGTGAGAGTAAAACCACCCGTGAAAACGATTGTGGAGAGAAGAATAAGTCCTAGCGCTACTTCATAAGAAATAGTTTGGGCCACTGCTCGGAGTGCCCCAATGAGAGCGTACTTAGAATTGGATGCCCATCCAGAGCCTAGGATGGAGTACACGGCTAGACTTGACAGTGCTAGGATGAATAGCATGCTTAGGTTAAGGTCTGTGACTGGGTGAGGCATGGGCAGAGGTGCCCATAGGGTGAGGGCCAGGGTGAGGGCTAAGGTAGGGGTGGCTAGGAAGAGAAATGGTGCGGAGGTAGAGGGTCGGACTGGTTCTTTAATGAACAGTTTTACCCCATCCGCAATAGGTTGAAGGAGGCCGTAAGGTCCTACAACATTAGGGCCTTTCCGCAGTTGCATATAGCCCAGTACTTTTCGCTCTACAAGCGTTAAGAATGCTACTGCTAGTAGTACGGGAACAATGTAGGCCAAGGGGTTAACGATGTGGGTAATAATAGTGCTTAGCATAAGTTAGAGGGAGGACTTGAACCTCCGGGGTGGAAGGCTTAGGCTTCCTGCATTTACCAGGCTCTGCCACTCTAGCGCGAATAAATAAGACGGCTCTTTTCTTGAGCCGTTGGATTGCTTATCTTTACCTGCTTTAGTTGACTTCAGCAGGTAGATGTGGGGCTTGCTCCTAGCATAGGCCCCTTCACTCCGGTCCTTTCGTACTAGGGGTGATGGCTTTACAGATAGAAACCGACCTGGATTACTCCGGTCTGAACTCAGATCACGTAGGACTTTAATCGTTGAACAAACGAACCCTTAATAGCGGCTGCACCATTAGGATGTCCTGATCCAACATCGAGGTCGTAAACCCCCTCGTCGATAGGGACTCTGGGAGAGGATTGCGCTGTTATCCCTAGGGTAACTTGGTTCGTTAATCGGTTTTTCAACCGGATCATATCAGTCAAAAATTTTGCGGCTTAGAGTTGCAACTCTCGGCTTAAGGGTTTTCCCGGTCTGCTTGGGAGCTTTACTTTCTCCCGTGGTCGCCCCAACCTAAGACTACATTACCATAAGGCTGCGGGTATTTAGGACTTGTTCAGTTCAGTCGCTTATCACAGTTGGCTAGTGTCTAAAGCTCCATAGGGTCTTCTCGTCTTGTATGTTTATGTCCGCTTCTGCACGGACAGATCAGTTTAACTGACTAGAAAAAAGAGACAGCTAGACCCTCGTTATACCATTCATACAGGCCTTCATTTAAAAGGCAATTGATTGCGCTACCTTCGCACGGTTAGAATACCGCGGCCGTTAAACTTAGAGTCACAGGGCAGGTGGGACCTCTTATACTTTGGAATGCAAGAGGCGATGTTTTTGGTAAACAGGCGAGGTCTGGGTTTGCCGAGTTCCTTTTTTTTCTTTAAGTCTTTCCTTGTTCTGGCACTCCTGTGTCGGGGCAACGATTCTGGGGAACATAGTTTTCTTGGTCAGAGGTGGCGGGTGTGTAGGGCCCTCTTTTGTTGGGTTCGTTGATTGTCGATGGTTGGTCCAATTTGACATACACTTGTGCGTGGAGAAGTTCATTCTTCTTGTTACTCGTTCCAGCATAGTCTCTTCCATGGATGCATGGAGAGGCCCAATAAGGTTTAGGGGAGCAGATATTAAGATTAAATAAAAGGCTTTCTTTTGGCCGGAGCTTTAACGCTTTCAGATCAGATGGCTGCTTTCAGGCCCACTGAGGCCCAAGGCCTTGTTTGGCAATATTCTTTTATCTCCTAAAAAGGTTGTATCCTGTATCAGGGGAGCTGTACCTCCTCTGATTAACTCCTGCGAGTGAGCTCCTTGTCTTTTTTCGTAAAACTGGTGTGAGTCGGGCTAGGCAGGGCTGAACTTGTATTCATTTATTGGGCAACCAGCTATAACTTGGCTCGGTAGGTTTTTTGCCTCTACTCGGAGATCTTCCCACTCTTTTGCCACAGAGACGGGTTGGCCCATAGTTGGCTGTCTCGGAGTAGCTCGTCAAGTTTCGGGGGTGCAAACTAGAGTGCTCTTTGCTTGAGTTAACTTGCTGAATCATGATGCAAAAGGTACGAGAGGTTATCTCTGCTTCTCTGTGCTTTAATGGGTTATTTCATTTCTCTTTCAGCTTTCCCTTGCGGTACTTTTTCTATTGCTTCTGGGAATTCTTTTCTGTCGCCCATACTGGGAAGGTCAAATGATTTGGTTTGTATTTTTTTGTTGTTAAGTAGGTAATTAGATTATTAACTTTGCTATATGGTTAGAGCTAGCTTTGTAGCTTAGGACGATCCAACTTGCATGGATGTGGACTCAGTGTAAGAGAGTTGCCTGACTATCTCGGCCACGCCCTAGTTATTCCAAGTGCACCTTCCGGTACACTTACCATGTTACGACTTGCCTCCCCTTTTTACATGTGTAGGGTTAAATTACTCGTGAATTAGGGTTGTTGGGGAGAGTGACGGGCGGTGTGTGCGCGCCTCAGAGCCGGCTTCAAAGGGGCACTCTATTCCCCTCTTACTGCTAAATCCACCTTCAAATAGTCTTTTCAGGCGACTTTCCGTTAGTAGCCTAAATCAGGCAATGTAGCCCATTTCTTCCCACTCCGTGTGCTACACCTCGACCTGACGTTTTGGAGAGTCTCCATTTCGCTTACTTTTCCTTCACAGGGTAAGCTGGCGACGGTGGTATATAGGCGGAAAGGGCAAGGAGTGGTGAGGTTGAACGGGGGTTATCGGTTCTAGAACAGGCTCCTCTAGGGGGGTCTGAGGCACCGCCAAGTCCTTTGGGTTTTAAGCTGGTGCTCGTAGTTCCCTGGCGGATGCTAGTTGTACATTAGCATTAAAGTTTATGGCTAGGCATAGTGGGGTATCTAATCCCAGTTTGTATCCTAGCTTTCGTGGGTTCTGGTAGGCGAAAATAAAGTCACTTTCGTGTAAGGGGTTTTAACCTCTGGGTGCGTATAACAGTTTGAGAGGTTTTCTGCTTTAGGGTAAAAAATTCCATAACCACTCTTTACGCCGCTTCAATCAACTAGGGTCTCTCGTATAACCGCGGTGGCTGGCACGAGTTTTACCGGCCCTCTTAGCTCGGACTAAGTCAAGCTTTCGCTTATGGCTTAATGTTTATCACTGCTGAATTCCCTTGGGGGTGTGGCTGAGCAAGGCGTTTTGGGCTTCATAATTGTGCCTGATGCCGGCTCCCTATTTCCGGGTGGGAAGTTGGGGGCATCCTCACGGGACTGCGGAGACTTGCATGTGTAATTTGAGCTAAAGCTGATAGTAAGGCTAGGACCAAACCTTTGTGCTTACGGAACTTTTCAGGGTTCATCTTAGCATCTTCAGTGCTATGCTTTGATTTAAGCTACGTGAGC
>NW_026946357.1:155000-204276 GCF_034702125.1 Engraulis encrasicolus | reverse complement strand
TTCACCCTTGGGTACCACAACGGAGAACAATCTTGACTGGGAGTACCTAGAGCGATTGGATGGCAGAGCCAGACGCTTGTGCTGGATGAGCGCAGTTCTCTTCCAGTAACATAAGGTGTTAGTAGGTCCTTCAGATNAGCTGGGGCCGTTCCTGTGATGGTTTTGTTGGCAAGGGTCAATGCCTTGTGCTTGGTAACCAGTGCAACTCAATAAATAGAGGTGTAACATGGGTCCTTTTGGGTTGATTGAATATCAACCGTGCCGCCGCATTCTGGGATCATCTGCAGAGGTTTTAGCGCACAAGCAGGTAGACAAATGATTTTGTTTGTTTGTAAATCAATATGGAGATAAATTGGCAAAAATATACTTCTGGCAGATCCACCCTAGTCAAAAATGAGACGGGAAACAGAGATATATTTCAGAAGCTTTATTTCTGAATGCATACATTTGTGCTTGGGGGTATGGCTCTGTTCGGAGGAAGTTCCCCGGCTTCTCCATGAGTTCCATGGAAGCCAATACAGGGAACAGCAGCATCCTCAGGTGGTGTGCCTTCCATTTAGCTGGAAAGGCGAAATACCCCCCAAACAGACCATACCAGAAACGCAGACCAAAGAATTGCATTAGCTGGAAACAGGGCATCTTACAATCCCCCGAAACAGATATTTGGCCACCAGATGTGAATAACGATTAACGAATATTATCATTGACATTATTGAAACTGCGGTAATGGCTGATGTTAAAAGAGAGGAAGAGATATGCTTTAGAACGGAATGTGGTGCGAGACAGAGTATTTACTTGCCCAGCAGCAGCAAAAGGAAAAACGTGCCCAGCAGCAATTAAAGAAAAACTTGCCCAGCAGTAGTTAAAGAAAAATGTGACCAGAGGCGGTGACCAGGCTTGGAGTAGTTACATGGGCCTGTAGAAGTCAAGGGGGGAGAAATGGATGTCACCAGCCGATAAGTAGAGTAAAATGTAATTATCCTGCAGGCATTACTTATAGAATGGCCGCAGACTAGCGGCAGCCTAGGGTAGGGACAGTTAAGTGCACCATGCCACCAGCTGAGAGTAGACACAGGTAAGATAATAGACTAGATAGGCTGTTGGACAGAATGAACTACAAACCCCAACTCCATAGAAGTTTGGACGCAAGCTTAATTGTGTATAATAACAAAATACTGCCATTTTCAAAAAGTCTGGTTCTGACATTAGTTGGAGAACGGTACAAAGAAAACACATCAGTCATCAAAACTGACCAATATGATTGTTTTGGGGGATATTCATGTATATGTAAATCCAACTCGTCTCAAAAGAGTTGGGACGGGGACAATGAAAGGCAGCAAATGTCGAGGAAGACTAAAAACAAAACAAAGACTTAACAGTTAATAGCATTAACCGATGAGATGATTTTATATAGAAACAGTGTTGATTCCTATCTTGGACATGATTTCACCAGCTTAACTGTCTCGGCGCCACAGGTTTTTGCCCAAAACTGATGATTTTGACATGTTATATTCAAAAGGCTGTGGCTTAACATGGGTAATAGATAGAGCCTGACAATTAATGAGACAAATATTGAGGATGACCCTAAGTTTATTTTGGGAGTAAATTATCCCATCTAATTTGCATATTATGACGTCATATGGTGTCGGCCATTTTGAATTTATAATGAGTTATTGGATATTTTTGCATATTTTCAAAATATTTTTAATAATTTGTCTAATTTAATTTATAAAACTTCTCCAGACACCTTCACTATTATGTTCTGTGAATACATTTTGGTCTAGAAAGCAATACATTGTACACTAAAAGTGTAATTTGTAACTAATATAGTGCAACAATGTAGCATAATGACAAACACAAGTGAATGGACGGTTGCCGTTTTGCCTGTAGGGGCTGGTCTATGAAGGTGACAAGTTATTTTTTAGTGCATGGACACCCTTCACAGCAATGCCCAGCATACAGATTCTATCCACACTAGGGGTATTATGTGCATTTTGTCCATTTGTGTGTCTTTGAACCAAGTACAGCAGGCCTACAGTAGCCTACAGTAGGCCTGTCAGCGTACACCCTGAAGGACTCTGGGTATGGGCAACATTTTTAAAAACTTGTGCAAATATCTATTCAAACCAAGTGTAACATTTACTGATATACAAATAAGTGGTGTAAGTGTGTGTGTGTGGGGGGGGGGGGGGGGGGGGGGGGGCGATTGGTTACCTATCGCCCATGTCTTTCTGATGCACCAAACCCCAGCTGGTAACCTATCACACTTTTTTTGCTGATAGACTCAGTCAGGTCGCAATTGGACATAATTATTACTATTATTATATCATTAGAATAGCATTGCTATTTATTTAGACCTGCAGTCGGCAGGAACAGTGTCGAGTAGCGTGAACTATGCTTCCGTTTTGCACCGAGTAGAATGCGCACGAGACCTCTGTGTCTCGGGCGCATACTCCTCTCACTTCATCCCCCACTGTTGGCAGGAATATGCGCAGTTCTTTTGTCTTCATTTACTTTTCTACTTAGTATACAAGCTCTTCTACAAACATCCTGACCACTGTCACCCTCCAGATGATGAATATTGACTCTGTAACAGGCAAATTACGACGCGTTGCATCATTCCCCTGTCGTTGCAATGAACGTCGCCAGCATAGCGACAGTATAGCCTACAAAGCAGCATGAAATTACCTCGCATCTCGATCGGAAAAAACCTTCCCTTCCTCAATATACAAGTCTCCTGCAGAAACGAACACTTAGATTGTGTACTTACAAGTGAATGAATGAAGGGTTTTCTTGTTACAGTCCCCATGATCGACGAATAGGCTGTCGATAGTTTCCCTCAGGCAACAGTAACATGGGAAGTATAACGCGGCAGAAAATACACTCCTGTTTGCATATTACCTCATTTAGGGGCGAAATATATGATGAATACATATGTACAATCATGACAAGTTACCATTTGAGGGCATTTGGTCGTTTATTCAGTAGAATTATCCACGTAATGTCACTACAAGGCTGCTTCCGTCTTTCGCGTTGTTTCACATGGGAGAAGTTACTTCCGCAATGTCCGAGGTTTGTAGTTTTGTAGTTTTCTTAAACAAAATACCATATAAGGCGTCCCAATGTGTTTAGAACTGAAGTACTACATGTCTGCCACCCAATGGAGTGGAAGTTGAACTACATTTGATATCCTATTTGAAAAAAACGGCCGTTGTAATCAATACGGCATCTCCTCGACAAAAGTCGCCTGTGGCGCCCAGAGGGTTAAATGGTAGGTGTATTCCTTGTCATGTTTTTCAATGTTTTCCTTTCTGTAGTGCTTACAGTGTGACAGGTCTTGACCAAAAGCCAGCCATTTTATGTCCTGCTGGTCCTTATGTTGGAGTTAAACTGTTAAAACATAGTAGAGAATGCAATTTTTCCTTACTACGTGGCAGTAATTGACTTCTGCAACTTCTGCTGACTTCTGTAAGCAAAGGACAGTTTCCCATGTCGTCTGGGTCTATTTCAAGTGAGCTCGGGTGGATAGGGGAATGTTAAACCCCTCTATCATTTGCACACATGAAGCGTCCTTAATATGGTCAAGTTTTCACTAGCTGTAATTCTCGGAGTGCTAGAGTGAGACTACAGCCAATATATATTTCATGATGTCATGAACATATACAATGATTTTAATGACAAAAATATGTCTTATACACTCAATCACGGTAAATCAAGGGAATTCAAAACTTTATGTAATAACTATGGTAATTGTTCCCTCTGCATCTTTAATTCTGATTGTCTTATACCTGGACATTCAAATTGTTCATCAGTACAATTAATTTTGAAATGTTCTTCCTCGTTGCTTTATCTTATTTGGATGTTTATAACATGTCACTGATCCCCGTCCCAACTTATTTGAGACGTGTTGCAATTATCAAATTAGAAATGAGTACATATGTCCCCTAAAACAATATTTTTTCTCGGTTTTAACACTTGATATGTTGTCTTTTCACTATTCTCCATCTAAGGAATGTATTGAATGTTTTGAAAATGATAGCATTTTGATTTTATTCTCAGTTTACCAAACGTCCCAACTTCACCGGAGTTGGGGTTTGTATATAGTATATACATAAGAAAATGGTGTCAAAGATGGTTAAAAAACACTGGCCAAGATTCATTAGAGTAAGGTACACCAGACCAGGGGCAGTAGATATTCCAGGCTGGCAAAAAAAACAGCAAATGTGCTTGGTGGGCATCAGCAACATTGTGCTAGGCGGGCAGTAGCAGCCATGGGCGGGCAGCAGCAGTAAATGGGCTAGCCAGGTGGGTAGCAGCTGTAAATGGGTCACACCAGCGGGCGCAGCAACAGATGGGCTGAGCCTCGGTATCAGTGCTACTCTTCTCTAGGATCCGGAAAAACAACTGATTGACAAGGACACATGACAACCACATGACGGCACACAATAAGCTGGAACCTCTGTGGTGGCAACAAATAGCTAGAATGATTGACAGATACTGCCGTCGGTCAAGCCTATCCGAGAGCAGCAGGGAGACCGGAGATGGCGACAGTCAGCAGAAGCTACATGGACACAATATGAGCGGGCAGCCGATGGCTAGACACTAGACCGACCTATGAAGTAGCAGCTAGACTAAACCAGGTGAGTCCACGGTAGTTACGGTAGCTGCACAATACAATCCAGCAGATCTGACAGCATATAGACTACACTAGCCAGTACCAGCTAGGGTTGGATAAATGTGATTTGACCACAAGTACGATATATACAGGCCATATTCTATGTTGGCTACGGCATTGACTGGTCAGAAAGACAAAGAGGTTAGATAATATGACTGGAGGCAGGCGCAGAAGCCAATGCAAACTGTAAAAAATAAAAGCTGGTTTCAACTCACATTTTCAAGGCAATTGTCTGCACTTTGTTTTCAATTCATAAGTCTGCATTGAGTTTTCAAGTCATAAGTCTCAACTTATAACTTAAGGTTTCGGAGCACTGCTATTACTAAGTTGAGTCAATTAACTTTACAAGGTTTTGCCAAGTAACAGTTTGATTATTCAACAAACCTTACAAGGTATCCATTTCATATTTTCATTATCATGGGTCCCCAAGTCAGATATGGAATTGTCTACTATGGGGGCAGCCAAACCATACAAGCATTGCTAACAGCCAGCATTGCTAGCAGGCCTAACAGCCAGCAGGCCTAACAGCCAGCAGGCCAGCCGGCCAGTATACGCTGTCAAAAGCAAGAGACCCACAGCACGAAAAGGGGGATTTGTGACAATGAACTCGTCCCAAATCGTCCACGGACTTGCCTAACTTTCGTCTGATTTTGAGCGCTTGAGAGAATCAAAACTAACAATTTTGATGACACCTAAATCGCCCGGAAGCGAATCGCGAGCCGCGATAGGTCTCACAGCAGGGTGTTAATGGCCCAACGATTACCACATGAAAGGCAATGACAGCCAGCCCGGAACGCGGACTAGCCTTGCTCTTATTGGACGAAAAAGACACGTGACTCAAAGTAAAAGAGCTGCGCTATTGGTTAGCAGCTACGACCTTCTATTGGTCACGTTGGATTAATTTATGCAGACCGTATACAGTAGGTCCGTATAATTATGCAAAAATTATTATTAATAATATACCTAGGTTGATTTTACTTTGTATAGTCACATCATTATAGGCTGCACTGTGATGGGGCTTTAGCATGCATGATGTGAATTTATTGATAAAATGAAAATGAATGAAATGAAAATGATTTAAAATAGGCTTTTAATATCACACCAAACAATGTACACACACTTTGACAAGAACCATGCAACTACACACATACCCTGCAAACAATATACTCTGCAGTGATGTACACAGCACTCAGGTCACAAATGTACAACTAGGAAACATTCATTGCCGACAAGTTAAGTTTGGGCAGGCTGTCATCATGCTTTAGCGTACGTATCGCACGCTAGTGCATGGTGCGACGCATTTTGAATTCAAAGCGTGCTCCTCAACGCAACGGTAAAGCGCTTTCATGCACTTTTGACTAGTGACGAGGTTTGCGCAGTTTTCCCGCCGTGTCGGCGATTTTGTTTTGTCACAGCGCATGTCTGTTACTAAACGCAAATATGTTTTGCTGTGCCCTAACCAAAACCACCCCTAAACCTAACCTGTCAGTGAAGTAATGTTTCTGCTGCTTTACTTTTGCCAAGAACAGCGAGATTAGGCGAATTTCTACCTAAATTGTGCCTAAACCAAAACCATCCCTAAATCTAACCTGTCACAGGGCGTTGTGGAGCACGACTTAGAGTGAGTTCAAATCAGCGTGTCATAGATACGCTTAGCCTATGCATGATGTTTGGGAAGGGCACAATTCATAAAACTCAGAAACATAGAACCCTTTTTTGAAAAAGCATTGTATGTTCCCCGCTGCATCCAAGTAGACTGCTGCCACATTGCTAAGAGCAGGTTGTTGTTACATCTCTGACAGGTTAGGTTTAAGGATAGTTTTAGTCAGGGCACATACAAAAATGGATTTTAGTAAAAGTTGTCAATTCATAGTAAATATGTGGTAAATATGAAAGTAAGAGGAAAAATACTACAGGTACTGCCTTTTAATACAGACTATACAGGTATGTACAACATTATAAACATTGCTGTTGATTTCATGTTCTTCAGACGCCAATCATGCCAGCAGGGTCTACTGAAGGTCTCTGGTCACTGCGTCCTCGTCATACTGCAACAGGCACTCAGTCTCACTTCTGGGAGCTGTAGAAACAACAAATAAATTAATACTTCACCATGCACCTCATATTGACATAGCAAATATATCAATAAGCAAGTCATATTGAGCCCAACAGGGATAATCTCCTATTTCAGTCTTCTATGGTCTCATGCACTATGTCTCCCTGCCAGGATATGTAGGATGTAAGAAAATAAATCAAAACATAGCAATGCACAGCATTGAGAACTTATCTATAAAGTAGCACAAGTCATATTGCCAATGTAGGCCAGGGGTGGGGAACCTATGTCTTGAGGGCCGTTTGCGACCCTTGAGGCCGTTTTATCTGGTCCCCGATATAATTTTAATGTTATTCAGCTTCACATAAAATATGACATTTTGTAAAGGAACCTTAGAAAATACATTTGCAATACAATTAAGTTATATTCAGGGAAGCTGAAGGTGGTGGTGTTTGTTTAAATGTGGCTGCCTTCAATATAGGTCTAAAGTGAAGGGGAAAATCCTGGTTTGTGTTCATAGTACGGCCCTTGGAGAACTTTTACGGCCCCTCGGGTGAATTTGAATTGGCCCTTCGAATGAGAAAGGTTCCCCACCACTGACGTAGGCTATAGGTTAAGCTTACCCTCTTTCACTCTTCTGTGGTGAGACTGTGCCCATTTTGGGTTGACCTCCACACGCGTCTGTAGCACAGCACACAGGATTGCAGGACACAGCATCCTGCAGGACACTACAAAAAAAAACAAGGGGAATGAATAAATTACCTGACCAGTTATTAAACAAATGAAAATTGATGTGCCAGAGCTGTGGTAAAAGTAACCTTGGGTCCAAATCATCTAGGCCTAGGGTGTGTGTGTGTGTGGTAAATCCAGTGTTCACATTATTCAGATATGAGAATTAATTCATTCATTCATTTTAACTGACATTAGTACATACCCATATCAGTGCCATTTCACCCCGCCAAGACACTGGACCTGGGTCTATTGGAGCTCTCTGCTCAGGGTGTCCTCGTTATACTGCAGCAGGCACTGTTGTTTCTATAGTTCCTAGAAGCGAGACAAATAAATAAATAAATACTTTGCCATGCACCTCATATTGACATAGCAAATATGTCAATAAGCAAGACCTATTGAGCCCAACAGGGATAATCTTACACTATATCAGTTTTCTGTGGTCTCTTGTAAGATTGGCCCATCACCATTCTGCAGGACACTACCGTCTCCCTGCCAGGATCTGTAGGATGTAAGAAAATAAATCAAAACATAGCAATGCACAGCATTGATTACTTATCTATAAAGTAGCACAAGTCATATTGACAATGTAGGCCAGGGGTGGGGAACCTATGTCTCTAGGGCCGTTTGCGACCCTTGAGGCAGTTTTATCTGGCCCCCCGATATAATTTTAATGCTATTCAGCTTCACATGAAATATGACATATTTTGTAAAGGAATCTTAGAAAATACATTTGCAATACAATTAAGTTATATTCAGGGAACCTGAAGAAGGTGGCGTTTGTTTAAATGTGGCTGCCTCCAATATAGGCCTAAAGTGAAAGGGAAAATCCTGGTTTGTGTTCATAGTACGGCCCTTGGAGGACTTTTACGGCCCCTCGGATGAATTTGAAGCGGCCCTTCGAATGAGAAACGTTCCCCGACCCTGACGTAGGCTATAGGTTAAGCTTACCCTCTTTCACTCTTCTGTGGTGAGACTGTGCCCATTTTGGGTTGACCTCCACACGCGTCTGTAGCACAGCACACAGGATTGCAGGACACAGCATCCTGCAGGACACTTCAAAAAACAAGGGGAACGAATAAATGACCTGCCCAGTTCTATAAAAAAGAATACCCTGAAAAAGAACACCCTGTTGTTTCTACAGCTCCTAGAAGCGAGACAAATAAATTAAATATTTTGCCATGCACCTCATATTGACATACCAAATGTATCAATGAGCAAGTCATATTGGTCACAAAGAAGTTAATCTTACATTCTTTCAGTCTTCTATGGCGAGTTAGGCCTTCAGGTGACTCGTCTTCGCCATATTATGAGACAGCAGCCTGTGAAAACATGGTAAATAGAATAACCCATTAACCTTGGGTCCTAATATAATACATGTACATAAACTAGCCTACATTATTTAGACAAGGTCAGTAGACCTCCACGTGAAACAATAAGAAAAAGTGACCATACATAATTTCAATTTCTTGAAGAGGCCATCTACACTTATTTGTGCAACAAGTGCTGTTTTGAGGACCCATACTTTTAAAGGACAGGTTGCCTACTGTTGCAAATGGCAGGGTATTTCACATTGATTTCGGGGTGGCGTGCTCAACTTGACCACTCTGGTCGACATTGAGCTCGCGCTGATACATTGGGCTCGCGTTACTGAGAGCTGCCGCCAGAACTACTCACGTAATAGCTTTCATAACATAGAACGCAACAAGGAAGAATCGGTCGGTTTGGTGAAAGGGCAAGGTGTTTCAAGGGATGTTAGCTACTCGATACATAGTAGTGACGCTACGACCAAGCTACTAGAGAATGTTAGCTACTGCCCAGCACTGAAAACCAACATACCCAGACGGCACACCAGTCTTTCCAACGTCGCCTAGATGCATTTTTGCCGCTGTAAAATACATTGGCAAGGCGTCTAAGCGTTAGTTCATCAGCGAAATGCCGGGCAGACGTGAAAAATGAGCAGTGCCCAGCATCTTGTTGATGAGCTAACGCAATAGCATGCTAACGGTAGCCTTTGTCTATCTTTAGGCACGGTGGGGGATGGAGACTCCCAACTGAGATCGCTCCCGGACGTGCGGTCCCAGGTGTTTCTATCACTCCCGGACGTGTAGTCCCACCCGATTATATTTCACGTATTATCATATACTGCCACATACAAGCAATTTAGGGTTAGGGTTAGGTTTAGGGTTAAGGTTAGGGTTAGAAACAAAAAACTAACATCAACAACATAACTAGCTCCGCCATATGGCGGTGGTACCGATAGTCTGGCTAGTGGGAGCGAGATGAAAGGGGAGCGTCCTGGGTTGGGAGCGTCAATCAGGGAATCCTTTAGGCAGGGGAAAGGCAACTGAGAACTAGCAATGTCAAACAATTTACCATCAACAAGTATAGTTAACATATTCACTGTTTCACCACAGCATTTTGTCATTACGATGCTCGCAAGTCATCAGAATTTCCTAGCGTACAGCAGCAACTAGTGTAGTCACATTGAGGGGACTTGAGCTACCAGCTATGTAAAGCGGCTGTGCCATAACTTAGCAATGGCGGATCTGTGTTCAGAGGAGCTATTCAATCGCTCTTGAGTACTGAAACTTTAAACCACAGTTGAGTAAAATGTACTTACATGTATATGAAGCCCATTTTCCGTTGGTATGTGAGGAACTTTCCCCCCATATCGCCAAGAAACTTGTAAACCACACAGACAACGCGTGGTTCTGTTCAATCAGGAAGGTGCTGTTGACCGCGGCTGATGGCTTCTTTGTGGCTTGTGTGTGGAATTCGCATTGTGCCAATTCGTTTTACTGCCACCTAAAGGCTTGGTGTAGAACTAATTTAACCAGAGACGGTCTATTTTCAACTAACTTTCAACAATCCTTGCTTTAGTTCAGAATACCATTTAAAAACCAGAGTGGCCAAGCACATTGATGTTTTTCCCCCAAAAGCAGCTGAGGAACCTTTTTAATTCGAAGGGTCACTTCAAAATGTATGTCCAAGAAAGATCATTCAGATGATTCTATTTTGATAGCCTATTCTGTAGGCTCATTTAAATGTTTATAGCACTGATCGAATTGATTGATCAACTTCATTTCTGAGCTTATAGTATCATAATAAAATGTACTGGCAGCAAAGCTGTGGCTAGTAGAAATGTTTAATGCAGGGGTGGGGAACCGTTTTCATTCGAGGGGCCACTTCAAATTCCTACCATGGTCATAAAATCCTCCGGGGGCCGTACTATGAACACAAATCAGGATTTCCCCATAAAATTTAGGCCTATATAGACACCTTTAGGCCTATATAGACATATAGACATCTTTAAAGGTAGACACCTTTAAAACAGTCCCCACCCGGTCCCCTGAATATAGGCTAACTTAATTGCATTGGAAATGTAATTTCTAAGATTCCTGTGAAGTTGCAAAACATTATAATGATATCAGGGGCCGGATAAAACGGCCTCAAGGGCCCTCGAGACATAGGTTCCCTACCCCTGGTTTAATGGTTAGTGATTCTGAAAAACACCACTGGGCAGCGTGAAAAAACATAGCCTACACACACAGACACACACACACACACACACATTTTAGTAAAAGGCCAAAAAATGCCCTAGGGCCCCCAACAATCCCGTTGCCTAGGGACCCCAAAATCCTAGAAACAGGCCTGCCGACCCCCCACTCCCTCCCACCCACCTGACCTCACCCCACCCCACCCCACCTGAAATTGACTGGGGCAGCTCTCGACCTGATCACTGGCATTTACATATTAAAGGCTCTTCTAAGAAGGGGATGGGAGGGGGGTATGGGGGAGCCGCAAATGCTGTGGCTTGAGGTATGAGGCAATTTAAGGTGCAAAACTCATCCACAAATTCCTCTTTTCATGCAGTGACCTTTGTAAGCAAAAATATATAAGAACAGCACGAGAGTCCTGGTTTAACCCTTGAATAGTGTTCAAAAGCTGCATACACCTGTGGTGTTCTGGTCAGTTTTGACCCGGGATAGCAAAACTCAGCCATAAAATGCCTACAAACACTAGTTCTCATCAAATATTGTTTTTTTAATTTCAGAGCTAACTGTATTCATATCCATGGAAATAGTTCTTTATTTGTTCATCTTTTTGACTTTACAGGTCTTTTATCTTACATTATGCAAATCTTTTTGATGACCAAAACTATCAAAATCTGCATAAATTCACTATTAATACTTCATAAAGTGATACAATTAGTGATCATGTTGTCCATGTATTACAGCTGATATGGGAGTACAACAACCCCCATTTTTTTTTTTTTTCTCTAATATTACAAAATATCACCAATAGTGAGATTTGTGGTGATCGGGTCCAAACCAACCCAAAGAGATTCATGGCAGGATAAAGACAAAATGTCAACTAAATTCGTTTTTCAGTGCCTAAAATGAATGTTTAAATATGTTGACTGTGTTTTTCAATATGGATATACTTAAAGCAACACTCCGGTTTTTTTTGACACAGGACTTCATTTCCGAGTCAACCAGAGTGTTAGAAGTGTGTCTAGATCGTTTTTTTTTTTTTTTTAATTCCATGCAGTCATTGTAAAACCACAGGTCGATGTTGCTAAGCTAGCGCAAGTGATCCACTTTTGTTAGCATGACCCAAAAAAGCATTCTTAACAAGTTCAATAAAAACACAAAGCACGTCAATTACTTTGCCAGGCTATCGACACAAATAACCACGTTGAAAGAGAGATTTAGTGAGTAAACCAACCTTAGAATTACTTTGCTCACCTGCAGCAATTTGTACTTCCTGATTTGGCAGTCACGGACTGATATCTAACACCAATGTTACCGGTTCTCACTGTCAAGTTTGTTTTGAGCGCAGCTGTCTGCTAGAACTACGATCAGACGAACCCTGATCATAAAAAAGAATGGCAATGTTCGGAGAACCCGACGCTTTTGATGACGAGGACGAGCAAATTCAGAAGCATACCTGTATGAGCCGGAATATACTGCATTAGAGTTGAGATGGATTTGAAAAGGTCCAAACGAGAGCGCATGTCTGTATGAGGCAGCCACTGAAACTGTAGCAGAAAGCCGGAACAGAATAACAGGGGATTGGTATCGTGTCAGTGTCGAAATTGCAAGGCATTGGAGATGGAAGAAGAATGTTTTTGCTGCCGAGTTGGGACTTAGTTTCGCCACAGATGCAAGAGGTGGAGATTGCATCGTTCCATATAGGCCTATCTCAAGATGTGTGCATAACGGAGCACCAGGACTCAATCGTGGAGTGCTAGAAACATTCTTCTCAGTCGAGAAAAAATACCTGGACCTGCTGGACCCAATGCGGTAAGTTATCAAAACATTTTGTGAATTGTTCCTTGCCGCGTAAGTTTATGTAAACAGTGTAACTAGCCTATTGCAATGAAGGCACACCAGCCATAGCACGAAATTGTATCGAAATTGTATTCCAATTGTACACTTTATGAGAGTATCATCAGTGTGTTAACATTTTATTGACTGTAAATTACAAATTGCAAGTATATGAAAGTTGTTTTTTGTTGTTTTTATTTTTTGGATGGAAGATCGTGATAAAAAATCGAAATCGAGATTTTATGTTAAAAAATCGTGATACAACATTTTTGCCATATCGCCCACCCCTACCGCAGATGTTTTCAGACTTTTCTTTGCGGCTATTCTGATTGACTTGATGAAGTCGTCAGGGCTGAAATGATCACTGCAGATCACCCTGTTACGTGAAAAGAATGAGAACGTTTTTGTGTGGGCTCTATTGTCGCAATTTTATATGCACATTTATTTACCATGTTGCCATGTTGTTGGTTTATATTCCACTATACATTAAAAAACCGCAGTAATGTAGAGTATTGTGGTTCTAGCTGGCTTCACTGTTGAAGTGGGTTTACATCTGATCACAGCTGTCGAGAGCAAGGTAAAATTCCGCTGACTAGGAGAAACTAGTTCACCTTATTACAAAAATCCATGTAAGGCCAGGTCAGTTTTATTTGAAACAGTATTCTATCACCACAAACCTTCACATCCACAGCCTGGCATAATAATTGATGTGATTTGATTGCTTATTGAATTTGTTAACACTGCTTTTTTGGGTCATGCTAGCAAAGGTGGATCACTTGCGCTAGCCTAGCAACATCGACCTGCGTTTTTTCAAGGACTGCATGAAATTTCAAAAAAACAGTATGGACACACTTCTAACACTCTGGCTGACTCAGAAATGAGGTCCTGTGTCCAAAAACCCGGAGTGTTGCTTTTAGTGTGGTAAATATACGGAATAACAATTCTGTCAGAGTCAGAGCCATTCCGCCAATCTAATGCAAAGATATAGGAAATGAACACCTCAATGAACATAACAAAAATCACACTATTCATTTGAATCCACTATGCTATGAACCTGGACCATTATATCATTGCCACATCAACTTTATGGAAAGTGTAAGACCAGTTCTACATGTTTGGGTGCCATTATGGATTTTTTATCATGCTATAATGTAGACATTGATTCCCTGACCATGAAAACATTATGATTGATATGAATCATTAACATGATAAGACACCAGAAATACAGTTGTACTCCTCTCACAACAGGAGATACGACACATTGTAGTGTATGGGACTACCCGACGACCATCTTGGATTTGTAATATGAAAAAGCTGGCAAAACGTTTTTAAGGCAAGAAATATATTTTCCTCACCATTAACTACCAAACTTAGGACAAAGGGCAACCAACAGCTTTTCAGAAATGCGTACAACAACCAAAAATCTATACCGGGTCAATTTTGACCCGAACACCACAGATGTAACTTTTTTTAGACCATTAAAATGTACTAAAATGGTAAAAAATATGTTTTTTTTTTGTGTTGAAATGATTGTGACTGAGGAATAGATGAAGCCTCATTCCAGGACAAAAAAGGAAAGTGTGTTTTTTTCACTCTTAAACTTGAAAATGGGTCCAAAATGACCCGAACACAACAGAAGGGTTAAATACTGGTGCAAATGAACCATGTGACATGAGTGCTCACGTATGTGGCAGGTGCAGGCAGTAATTGAATCATGGCATGACAGCCCTATGCTCACGTCACCAGGCAGTGATTGGTTGGAATGGGAGTAATTGATTGAATGGAACTTGGAGCAGGCCTTGCTCTTTGAGAAGTTGTGACGTTTTTCATGACAATGTCCTGAATTGTTTCATGGATGCAGAGAATATAGTAGATCAAATCATACAGTGTGCTCATTGCCTGTTTTGGCACATCTTACCTTTTGCCTTACCTGTTTTAACACAGCTTCATAATGCCATGGTAGCCTGTCACATCAGGGGAAAATGCCGGATGTTTACATTCTAAAACAAAACTCCCCTGGTAGCCCCGTTACAGCAGATTGCCACAGCTTAGTTAACACTTACTTGGCAAAACCTTTTAAAGTTAGTTCATTCAACTTTGTATTGTAATACCAGTACTCCAAAACTTCAAATTGAAAGTTGAAACTTATAACGTAAAAACTCTGTGCAGAAAGTTGCCTTGAAAATTTGAGTTGAAGTAAACTTTTATTGCTTACTGTAGATTACTTGACCTTATCCATTCTAGGCATCCACTACACTTTGTATACAATTTCATTACTTGACTTTATCCATTCTGGTCATCAACTACAATTTCTATGCCATATCAACTCAACATCTCATTTAAGATCAGCTTTTCACCAAAGACATACAAAAGTGAGTTGACATAACTCAGCTTGAGAAAGTAAAAGTTGGCATTGCCAATTTCACGGTTGGGGGGCTCAAAAATTCCAGTACGTTGAACAATGTCAAGTTGTAGTTTTTACAGTGTAGTTAAACTAAATATGAGCCAGCGGTAGTTAAACAGAGTATGCACCAATAGCAATAGCAGCACATGGACTACTCAGGGCAATCGATGCTACCATGGAAAATAGAGTCAACATGCTAACAGGACAAACATTAGCCAGAAAACATGATTACAGTCCTATGAAGCAACAAAGGCAACCAGTAACAAAGCATGAGGAACGCTACGGAGTATGCTTGCTGAGCAAGCAGTGCTAATTCGGACTGGGCTAACAGCGCCACCACGACTAGCCTACACAGGGAAACAGTGCCACTGACCACAGAAGCTAACGGCATTAGCAAAGCCGATGTATAGTATGCATACGTTACTGGAAGAGAACTGCGATCCAGCACAAGCCGTCTGGATCTGCCAGCCGCTCGCTCTAGATACTCCCCGCCAAGACTGTTGTTGTATCCAAGTGGTGGAACGGTCTCTCAGAGGCAACAAGACTAAGCATATGTCTTGCAGCCTTCAAGAAACAAAGTAAAGACCTTCCCCTTTCGAGAGTATCTGCTAGACTAATGCTTGAGCTGGCCTAGCCCTAGGGCAGACTCTTAACATGATGTCTAGTTTAGTTTGTGTGTGTGGGGGTGTATGTGTTTGTGTGCGTGTTGTGTGTTTACTCGTTATTTACTCTATATTTACTCTTAATAAAAAATATTTAAAAAAAAACCTCTCTTTGCAATTGCACTTGTTGTTCTGTATATTTCCTGTGCACTTTGTATTTGCTTGTGATGTTGGCTTGTTTATGTCCTCTTTTGAAAGTCGCTGGTTATAAAGCGTCTGCCAAATGCAATGTAATGTAATGTAATGTACTATGCATTTGGCTACAAAAGCAGACGAAATCAACAAAATTATCCAGACACGGCAACATTCAGAACCAACATGATTTACACTGATTGTATGAAGGACGCCGCCGACGTGACCTGTACACTGATGCAGCCTCCCACAGCCGAGGCCACGACACGGCTCCATGAGCATGACAAGGCCTAAACGTGCTGAATATGAACCTAACAGGCAAGCCACTACCAAACATTACATAAAAATAGCCTATAGTTGATATAGTACTACATTGATAGATGTTGCCCTTTAACCAAAGTGACTCCGAATGAGGGGAAGAGCTAATAGTGCCATACAGGGAGCACATGCACTACTGCACAAACAAACCGAGCTAGCAGAAAGATACACAGCCATGCAAGGTCACAGTCAGGCATATGACCAGGCCTACACATTAAGCAGCTCTAACAGATGATATGCCAGCACAGCTTACATCAGCCAGTAACATGAAGACAATACACCCCTTGCTAGTAGCAATGACGGACTTCAGAAAAAATACTTATAGTCTAGGCAGGATTTCTGAAAAGGTGCTTATTTAAGGTCCTGAAGGCAAATCATGTTAATTTTCGGCATACAACTGATTTAGGGGTATTCAAGGGTGCTGAATCCAAATCTGCCGTATGCCGGACGCAAAAATGTACCGAAATGCCTCAAAACGGGCAAAATCCAATATGGCCGCCGCCACCGTGTTAAAATCCTGCAATCACTTTTCTTTTGGACTAAATAAGGTATGAATTTGAAAATAGCACTTATTTTTATGTTTTCAGACATGGGGAAAGCCATTATGTCATCAGATTTAAGCTCAGATTGGAGGAAAATGCTTATGTCATTGGCTGGCAGCCATTTTAAAAGCAGAGAGCCTCATATTGTCAACGATTTTTAACATTCTTACTAATCTTTCAAGATCCACAGAAAAAAATGCTCTTTGTCTCTGTGAACACAAATACTACAGAAAACTGCACTGAACTGTCTACTTTCACCTGAAAAAAGGAGTTTATGTCTACCTTTTTCCATTCTTTAGTTATGGGCAGTAGAACATGGGATGACACCACAAAAAAGCACAGATTTTTGACCCCAAAATACTGCACTTCTCACTGCCCATATTTTTGCTTTAAGGACATATTGTCTTTGATAGTGTTCATGTTTGATATACAACATTTTCAGGGGGTTTGAATGGTGCTTAATGCCTTTAATTCCCATAGTACATCAAAATGAAGGAATCCAATATGGCCGCTGTCACCAGTCTACAGTGTACATTTCTTTGATTACACAAGGTAAACTCTTAAGTAGGCCTACATTATGTAGCATCAGGTTTTCATACAAGGAGAATTAATTTCCATACTCAGATTTAAGAAAGATATCAAAGTAAATTATTTCAGTGTAGACTGAATTCATGTTTGCAACAGGAGATTATCTTTTCCATAAATTGACCATTTGTATTTAAATCTCTCCCTATTTCAATTACACGTTTAATGCATTATACCATGAAAAATGTTCCCACCTCAAACCACCACACAATGTTTCCACACCTCTTCACCCATAAAAAATAAATGACCACAAGAGTCTGAAATCGAACAATGGGAATTACTTCATGTTTGCCGGTTTAATTGCTGTGCTCAGATCACTGTATATCTAGGCCTATAAAGGGGATCAAGAGGCAGACTGATGTGAATAATATATAGAATAGAATAGAATAGAATAGATTAGAATAGAATAGAATAGAGTGAACAGATAAGGGAGTGGCAGTGTGTGTGTGTGTGTGTGTGTGTGTGTGTGTGTGTGTGTCTGTGCGTGTGTGTGTGTGTGGTGTGAGAGTGTGTGTGTGGTGTGTGTGTGTGTGTGTGTGTGTGTGTGTTGTGAGTGTGTGTGTGTGTGTGTGTGTGTGTGTGTGTGTGTGTGTGTGTGTGAATATATACACAAAGGACATACTCAGGCTGGTATTGCACATCAGTCATCCAAAGTTATTGCATAGATTGTCTTGCTTATATATTAATATATAATACGTACATATTTCAGCTGAGATGGCCACTCTGTGACAATTATAACCATTAATTACAAGGCTGGCCTTTGTTCTGTAGTACGGCAAGAATTCAGCTCAACACATTGCACTGTATCAATTATTTCACAACAACCGGAGGATGGAAGGAGATCAGGGAAACAAGAGATTGTAATGAACAGTCAGACAGTCCATGTGTGTGAAATGTGGTTTTAGTCTTTGGTCCTTACTTTGATGATACATCTGTAGTGCCAATGATACATCTGTAGAGACCCAAGAACTCAGAACCAGGATAATGTCCAAGACAATGTTTTAGCTCTGTTGAGACAGTGGGAATTTCAGAGAAGACTAGGTCTATTCTCGCTCTAGGTGTGCCTCCTGAAGGCAGCAATGATCTCTTTTGTTTTCTTTTCATTCAGAGCTAGAGAAATGTGTCTCTATCTCTGTACACCATGCTCCCTTTTGCTGGCCATGCTGCAGTCATGGACGGATAGACTTTAGATGGGGGCTCAGCATGCAGCCATGTGGGGATCCAGCCCTGCTGAACAGGGGAGCAGGAGGAAAAGAGAGTCTGTCTGTTATCTTCTGTTGGTAGAATTGTGCAAGTATAGACTTTAAATTGGCCTAGTTAAAATATACTGGAATGTACATCTGCAGTGTATCAATAGGGGTGCTCAGCTGGAGAGAGAGAGCCAATGGCAGGCAGAAGAGCAAGTGGTAGTTTTAAGGTGCCTAGGCACAGAAATGGGCACTTCCCTGTCTTTCTCACAGCACATGAACACAATACTCAAAAATGGACTGCTAATTAACCCATTTTGTCCTACGCCCTTTTTGGGAAAGGGTGCCCTCTTCCTATTAAATCCGCAATGTCTCAGCCTCTGAAGCACATACAAACATGAAATGAGTTACATTTAAAGCCAATACCCTCCCCTTGCATTGTAATGTGTTCATTCAGCTCTAACATACCCACATAGTTAATAAAACAGCTAAAATCTCAAGATCCTGAAAAACCTGTGTTTCCAGGACACAATGGGTTAAGTTATACGAGGAGGAGGTATCAAAAATCAGAATGTCCTTGCTGACTTGGAATGTCCTTTTTTGAATATTGTGTTCATGTGCTGTGAGAAAGACAGGAGGGTGCCCATTTCTATTAACCTTGCGCACCATCTTACGTATTTCCGCCAAGAGACTTGACTCCACACTACTTCTGATACCAGTTTATAGGCCTATATATACCAAATATATATGCACATACAGTCACCCTCCTCTACTCTAACCAAAATTGTTTACTTGGTATACTAAGTTAACCTATTCCTAATCACCCCTCCTTGAGTTGCTGAATTGCAGCAACTGCTTGACTCCATGTACTCCATGCCACTTCTTGCAGATGCAGTGTTGGATGAGGCAAGCACACGTTGTGATGTCTTAATGTGCCTTGAGAATACATGGGTTCTAAATTTTGTTTATAACCTGACTGCGAACCTAGCCACGCACAACTCAGCCTCTGATTGTTGGAAACCGCTGTCTGTCAAAAAAAAATAGCTCACGTGGTTGGCTGCCAGTGTCTTGCCCCTCTTCATAACATTGTGTTGATAAACAATGAGAACCCATGTATAAGTGGCAGATACAGGACCAGTGGGACTAAAGCCCTGTTCAATACCACCCATCCCACTTCGGTGACTGGCAGGAGGATAGGAAGGGGTGTGTGGGCCTGACTCAATATAGAGATTTGATAATGTGGGGCATTTTATGTAACCATGTGACATCTGAATTAGATAGGACTGATCATTGCAAAACGCCATACTTTGCTTTTGTTGCATTTGCAGCCAAAGTGCCATGCAGTGCATGATATTGTGTGTCCTGCCAAATCACTGGAGAGGAGGCGGTTGATAGGCCTAATGGTTGGGAATGAGTTAACATATATCAAGTAAATTCCTCACAATAACATAAACTGTTTTGATCCACGTTTCACCTTTCCACTATTCAAAGATATAATGTAAGCACCGCAATAAAATCGGAAAACAATGAATTCCTAATGCACAAAATGTAGATGTGCATATTATATTTAGGCACATTCAGACTTAGTTGTGTAAATTTGCCTCATAATGGAAGAGGTGGATTGAGGTGGACATATTGCATCATGTTATAATAAAATAAAAGTGGAAGTAGAGAAAACATTTTCATTCAAAAGAACAGCTTATTGACATGAAAGTCAACTGTCACTTGTAAACATGAATTCAACCTATGAAATCATGTCCTTTGATTCTAATCTTTAATCTGAGTATGGAGATGAATTCTCCATGTATGAAAACCCATAGCTACAATGTAATTAAGAGTCCACCTTGTCTGGTGATGGCGTCCATATTCGATTAATTAATTTTGAGGTAGGCCTATTAAAGAGGTTTTGAGCCTAATACACAGCATATTTGAATATTTGAATTAAGCACCCTTCAAAACTCCTGAAAATGCTGCATATCAAACATGAACACTATCAAAGACACTTTGTCCTTAAAGCACAAATGTGGGTTGAGACAAGTGCAGTATTTTGGGGTCAAAAAATATTGTTTTTTTGTGTCACCCTATGTTCCTGTTGCAATAATGAATTCAGACTACACTGAAATAATTTCCTTTGATATCTATCTTAAATCTGAGTATGGAAATTAATTATCCCTGTATGAAAACCTAATGCTACATAATGTAGCCTACTTAAGAGTTTACCTTGTGTAATCAAAGAAACATACACTGTAGACTGGTGACGGCGGCCATATTGGATTCCTTCATTTTGATGTACTATGGGAATATACATTTATTTATACATCATATTGGCATTAAGCACCCTTCAAACCCCCTGAAAATGTTGCACATCAAACATGAACACTATCAAAGACAATATGTCCTTAAAGCAAAAATATGGGCAGAGAGAAGTGCAGTATTTTGGGGTCAAAAATCTGTGCTTTTTTGTGGTGTCATCCCATGTTCTACTGCCCATAACTAAAGAATGGAAAAAGGTAGACACAAACTTCTTTTTTCAGGTGAAAGTAGACAGTTCAGTGTGGTTTTCTGTAGTATTTGTGTTCACAGAGACAAAGAGCATTTTTTTCTGTGAATCTTGAAAGATTAGTAAAAATTTTAAAAATCGCTGACAATATGAGGCTCTCTGCTTTTAAAATGGCTGCCAGCCAATGACATAAGCATTTTCTTCCAATCTGAGCTTAAATCTGATGACATAATGGCTTTCCCCATGTCTGAAAACATAAAAATAAGTGCTAATTTCAAATTCATACCTTATTTAGTCCAAAAGAAAAGTGATTGCAGGATTTTAACACGGTGGCGGCGGCCATATTGGATTTTGCCCGTTTTGAGGCATTTCGGTACATTTTTGCGTCCGGCATACGGCAGATTTGGATTCAGCACCCTTGAATACCCCTAAATCAGTTGTATGCCGAAAATTAACATGATTTGCCTTCAGGTGTCAACTTTTTGGAAAAATGACCCTGACTATTACACTACACTGGCCAAAACAGCAGCACGACATACATACCAGCATGAAACAGGGCACCAGGGGCGTCATGTACGAAGCTCACTTACGGAAAAAAAAATACTTAAGTTGTTTTCCAAGGCCAAGTTCACATGTACTAAAACAGATTAGAAGTGGAAAACGGCGGATCTCCATGCCAATTTCAGGGCTGTTGTGGAATTTGCTGTAAGCGTGGTAGTTGCCGTAACTGGTGCATTTTTTTCTTTTTGGCGGCACACAGAGGCATGCAGCCAGTTAACTCATTGGCTGCCAGCCATTTTCATAAAAGAGTACCTCGGAGTGCCAGAGATTTTTCAGCATTTTGGGCGTTTTTTGGAGGCTCACAGAAAATTGAGTTCTGTGTCTATGTCAACACCATATCTATCAAAACACAGATTAGACACTCATCTGTCATCAGAAAAAAATGGTGTCTCTCTACCCCTTACCGTTCTTTCATAATCATCTGTTGAAATCAAGTGGAATTCGCCAAAATGCTGCTTTCTAGCCAAAAAGCTGAGAAAACGCCATTTGAAGTAGAACTATAACTGCAAACGTTTTTGCCCATAATGGCATCGTCCTAACAACTCCAAAACCTATCAGGATGATATTACAGAGTCTTCTGTCATCTGTAGCCTGAACAAAAGATAGTTTGTATGACCTTTTCAACCTAATATACTGAAATATAACGGGGGTGGACTCGAAAACAAGGGTGTTTTGGTTTAGTTGCTGGCGCGCAGAATGGATCATGACAGCAGGTGCCCCTAACTCCGGGAACTCCCTCCCTCTCCCTCTCCCTAGTGCTCTCTCTCTATACGGGCAGTGCTCTCCCCTCGTTGGAGAACGAATCACAGCTGGTTTATTTCCTCCAGAAATAGTACCGTGTTGTGTCTTGTGGGGGAGGGAGGCAGGTAGGCAGGCAGCTCCGCTTAGCGTAGCTTACTGCAGCTTCTTTGGCAGAGCGGACAATTTGCAGATTGATGATTACTGTCATCATGGTTCTGCTATAGTGATCTTGTCATATATTGTTCAATTACTCTTCTTTTGATAAAGTACTGATCACATATCCAACATTTCACAAGCCGATTAGAGTGGTGAAGGCTAGCTGGTCTGAGGCTAAGTGCAATGCTTTCTAATGTGAGCTGAATGCATCTGACCAGACACAAAGGCTACTCTGTTCCAAGAATCTGCAACCCCCCTGTCTTTTTTGATGATACAGTAAGCTGATCATACTATACAGATCCATAAGAAATAACTGTAGAATGAGTAAAAATAGTTGACTTACCAAGGCTCCTTTATTTAGGCTTAGTTGTAAGTTGTTAGCGATTTCGTGCTAGCTAGCTAGCTAGCGTAGCAAACTTTATAGCCAAGCTGTAACTGAGGTGACACATCACCACTAGTCCCGTGCATTCTCCTGTTAGATGATATTTTGTAAGCATCATCCTGATGTTGTGTAGGCTGATCACATTATCCAAAATGATAATTGCCACACAGATCATCTCTGCTTGAACATGGTGTATTTTGGGCAAGCTAGCTACTATGCCTACTAGCTAGATAGGGGGTTGTATTTTGTTAATGAGAGGAAGTTTGTTTTTGTCTGGCTCTGACACTAAAATCAGTAGCCTACCTGTGTTAAAATCAGAGGGCAAGAAAGTAGACTACTGTCACAGGTGCTTTACTTTCAAAAATGATTTTGCTATGCTACTTTTGAGATTATATTATAATAGTAAAAAAGGGGTGTTTTTGTCTTGACATTTCCTCTGGCTCTGAACTAAAGCCCTGCCTTGACTGTTCCTAAGGACACTTCTGCCACCTACAGGAACAGTTAGAAAATGCCTAGAGGCTTGAAATTTATACAGAAGATAGGTCAGACCGTCCTCGAGGCCTGGCTGTAAAAAAACGCAATTATCGGCGAACGACGTCGAAGGCAGGGGGCGTCACTATTCGAAATGACGTCATAGCGACGTCGAAGGCAGCCAATGAGTTAAACATGGATTTGAATGTTGAGGCACGTGAATTTTTTTTTTAAGAAGAAGAAAACCACCTCAACCATTGTTGAGGCTGCTGGTTAAAATGAAGTGGACTCATGAAACTCCTGGAATTACAAGGAAATTGGATGCCCATCAGCATTATTATTTAAAGTATTAGGCAGCTATTAAAGGGACACTGTGCAGGAAATGGTCAAAAAAGGTACTGCAACTATGCTGCTCATTGAAATTGGGCTGCCTATTGCCAAATTTGATCTTTACATGAAAGTTTACTAAGTATTAAACAAATATTTTCTAGTATGGTCCAAGTACAGTCATTTTTGCAGCTCAAAATGGCTATTTTTGGAAATTCAAAATGGCTGATCATGGAGAAGATCCCCTTTTCATGTATGAAAAGTGCAATTTTTCCAGTCATAATGAATACTTAGAATTTGATGCTGGTGGTAAATATTCATGAAAAAGGTAACATTAGTGAATAGGCAGCATGAATTCTGGAAATAAACAACTAAAAATCTCACACAGTGTCCCTTTAAACATTGAATATGTTATGGACTACGACATATGCGATATGTGTCTTCTCGCATTTGGGAACATCCTCACCACAGCTTGTCTTTCTCTTTTAATAAGGCTAATGTAAAATCAGTCCATCAACTAACAGGTGAATTTCTAACTGAGTATTGGCTGCAAGTTATTCATACATGTAGCGTATGTGTACATGTGTCATCTTTCATATTTATACCCGACATAAATGTTTATTTCTCGGAAGCCTTGGCGACTGCCTCATCGCAATAAGAATACATTTTTTTCAGCAGGCTTCAACGTTTTTTTCTGCAGTCCTCACATTAAGTATCACCAATGCCTGATTTTATACACGCCAAAGTAATTTTGATAGGCTATTGCGCGCAGCCTTTTTCCTTTTAAATTGGCTACTTCCGAAACAGCGTCTTCACCTCACGTCATGAGATGTATTTCCCGCGTTCCTCTTCCCGCGTTCCCTTTCCCATTCTTTCAACCAATGAATACACACGAATGGGTCTATTCATACTAATTAGAATATTCATATAGAATATATAAGGGAGGAGGCAAGGCGGAGACTTGGGACCGCGTGTGCTCGTGCATGTGCGCAAGATTTCACGGCAAAACCTGGTTAGTCGGTAAGTAACTTTCACGTTTTTCACGTCTGCACTTTTTTTGAAGGAAATCCACGCACTTCTTCGTACATGAGGCCCCAGCACTGAGTGAAGCAGCAACCACACTCAAGCCAGGCCACAGCCAGATTACCTACACAGCCCAGCCAGGACTATGAATATACACACTGCAAGCACCTAGACTAGCAAACAGGAGCAATGGTTCACAAGAACATTAATAGTCTAGGCTACAGAGCTAGCACAACTTGGCCAAACAAGCCTATAGTAGGCCTACTTATAATCTAGCAGAGAAAACAGTTGGGATAAAGCCCACTGAAACCCCCCAAAACTATCAAGAGGCTGGTGCTTACGAATCCAGTACATTAGGAGTGCCATGGAAAATACTGGACAAATCTATGCCACCTTAAAATACATAGGCTGTGGATGCGTAGCCCTGTCACGAAAACGGGGCTCTCATAGAAGATATCAGGCTATTACTGGCTATTACCATTATTATTGCAACTGCACTTGTTGTTCTGTATATTTCCTGTGCACTTTGTATTTGTTTGTGATGTTGGCTTGATGTCGACTTTAAGATTCTGCTCACAGTATTTAAAGCATTAAATGGACTTGCCCCTAGCTATATCTCAGACATGCTCTCTTTTTATGCCCCTGCTCGAGCTCTCAGGTCCACTGATGCCAAGCTGCTAAGGACCCCCACCCCCCCGCAGAAGAAGATCGGCGACGCCGCGTTTGCCTGCTATGCGCCCAAGAGATGGAACACCCTCCCCATCGAGATCCGATCAGCCACCTCCGTCGACTCCTTTAAGAAGCAGCTGAAGACCCACCTCTTCATCCTTGCCAACTCCTAGCTGCCAAGACGTCATAGTGTCCCAGCCGCCGCAGCGCCCTTACCACTCGCAATCCAGCCCTGGCAGGGGGCTCCCCTAGGTGGCCGCTGGTCTCTGCCTGAGGTTTCTTCCTGACTACAGGGGGTCTTTTTTCTCAGACCTCACTGAGCTTTTTTTTCCCCCTCACAAACTATGAATCAAGCGAAAGGGAGTTTTTCCTCACCCCTGATGCCACCAGGGGCCGCACCTGAGCGCCCAATCTCTGTGTGACTATCTATGACTTATGATAGGCCCAGCCACTATGGACCTTACACATCTAAGAATCCTGGTCCTAACCTACGTTGACCTTATGACTCTACATTCTCTGTCTATCTCTTCTTCCTCTGCCTTCCTGCTTTTTCTGCCTCTCCTCTATACCTCTCCTTTTAAATCTATCTCTCCTCTCCTTTTAAATCTATCTCTAACAATGTTTTTTCCCATTTGTTAAGCACTTTGAGTTACATGCCTTGTATGACACAGTGCTATACAAATACAATTATTATTATTATTATTATTATTATGTCTTCTTTTGAAAGTCGCTTTGTTTTTAAAGCGTCTGCCAAATGCAATGTAATGTAACGTAATGTAGTGGAGAGCTGTATGAGTTGGGACGGCGTCAGCCAATAGGCAAAAGGGCACGTGGTCTGCCAGAGCTATCGCAGGTTGCTCAATTCCTCCTCAACTGCCATAGCTGATGCGTAACATGATTGACGGTGACACAGCTTGATATTTCAGTCATTTTCAGGGTGTTGTGCTAACTGAAGACCTCAGAAGTTCCGCCAAAACACCATAATCAATTCATGTCTTTGTACACTATATCTGTGTTTTTCTTCTGTTGATTTCTAATTCAGGTTCTTATGATTTTGTCGATAACACAGTCGGCAGGTAATTTTCCCGCTCTAAGACCATAGAAGATAATGGATTAAATTATGGTAGAGGTGAACTCAAAACTTACTAAACAGACTTCACATCACCACTCAAAGAGGTAATGACATTTTATGGCATTGGTCAGAGCACTCAGGACCAAACCCTTACTGATTTATGGTGTGAGTGTCTGTGTGTGACACGGTTAACATGTTGACACGGGACACACACAAAATGACGGATTGAATGCCTAATGGAAAGCGCAATAGACTTTTCAACAGTTTTGTCATGTTGTGATAACTACCGTGAATCAACATTTGCAATGATCTTAGAGAAAACAAGATTTTTTACATGCTAATATGTACAAACCCCAACTCCGGTGAAGTTGGGACATTTGGTAAACAGTGAATAAAATCAAAATGCTATCATTTTCAAAACTTTCAATCTATTCATTAGATGGAGAATAGTGAAAAGACAACATATTAAGTGTTAAAACCGAGAAAAAAAATATTGTTTTGGGGGACATATGTACTCATTTCTAATTTGATAAATGCAACGCGTCTCAAATAAGTTGGGACAGGGATCAGTGAAACTTAGTAAACATCCAACTAAGATAAAACAACAAAAAAGAACATTTCAAAATGAATTGTACTGACGGACAATATAGGTGTCCAGGTATAGGATCATCACAGAGAGGCTGAGTCACTCAGAATTAAAGATGCAAAGGGAATAATTACCATAGTTATTACATACATTTTTGAATTCCCTTTGATTTACCACGATTGAGTGTATATAAGACATATTTTTGTTATTAAAATCATTGTATAGGTTCATGACATCATGAAATATATATTGGTTGTAGTCTCACTGTAGCACTCCAGGAATTAGAGCTATTGAAAATTGACCAAATTAAGAATGCTTAATGCGTGCAAATGATACAGGGGTGTAACATTCTCCTAAGCACTTGAGCTCACTTGAAATAGACCCAGAAAACTGGGAAACTGTCCTTTGCTTAGAGAAGTCAGCAGAAGTTGTAGAAGTCCATTCTTTTTGACAATAATAGAGCATTGCACATCCTGTGCTACAGTGAAAAGGGACCATCCAACTTGTGTTAGTGCTAACTTCAAAAGTCAGCCTCCATGATGGCATGCGGGTGCAGTAGTGCATTGGTTAAGATGTTCTCACTCATCTGTAGAGTTAAATACAGTGCTGAATGGTATAAATGGGTTTTAAACAGCATGAAAAGCCACTCATGCATTATATTTTTAAGGGAGATCTTCGATTACTGCCACATAGTAAGGTCAAATTGCATTCTCTACTATGTTTTAACAGTTTGGCTCCATCATAAGTACCAGCAGGTGATAAAATGGTGGGCTTTTGGTCAAGACCTGTCACACTGTAAGCACTACAGAAAGGAAAACATTGTAAAACATGACAAGGAATACACCCACCATTTAGAAGAAGATCAGCGACGCCGCGTTTGCCTGCTATGCGCCCAAGAGATGGAACGCCCTCCCCATCGAGATCCGATCAGCCACCTCCGTCGACTCCTTCAAGAAGCAGCTGAAGACCCACCTCTTCATCCTTGCCAACTCCTAGCTGCCAAGGCGTCATAGTGTCCCAGCTGCCGCAGCGCCCTTACTACTCGCAACCAGCCCTGGTAGGTGGCTCCCCTAGGTGGCCGCTGGTCTCTGCCTGAGGTTTCTTCCTGACTATAGGGTTTTTTTTCTCAGACCTCACTGAGCTTTTTTTTTCCCCCTTACAAACTATGAATCAAGCGAAAGGGAGTTTTTCCTCACCCCTGATGCCACCAGGGGCCGCACCTGAGCGCCCAATCTCTGTGTGACTATCTATGACTTATGATAGGCCCAGCCACTATGGACCTTACGCATCTAAGAATCCTGGTCCTAACCTACGTTGACCTTAAGTCTCTACAATCTCTATCTATCTCTTCTTCCTCTGCCTTCCTGCTATTTCTGCCTCTCCTCTATACCTCTCCTTTTAAATCTATCTCTAACAATGTTTTTTTCCCATTTGTTAAGCACTTTGAGTTACATGCCTTGTATGACACAGTGCTATACAAATACAATTATTATCAATATTATTATTGTTTTTTAAGCTGGTGAAATCATGTCCAAGATAGGAATTAACACAATTTTTTTATATAAAATCATCTCATCGGTTAATATATTTAACTGTTAAGTGTTGTCTTTTGTTTTGTTTTTAGTCTTCCTCGACATTTGCTGCCATTTATTTTCCCCGTCCCAACTCTTTTGAGACGTGTTGGATTTATCAAATTAGAAATGAGTACATATGTCCCCCAAAACAATATTTTTTCTCGGTTTTAACACTTAATATGTTGTCTTTTCACTATTCTCCATCGAATGAATGGATTGAATGTTTTAAAAAATAATAGGATTTTGATTGTATTCACAGTTTACCAAATGTCCCAACTTCACCGGAGTTGGGATTTGTAGACTGAATCTGACATTTGGAAAACGTGACGGCATGAAAACGTCAAAACGCCCAGTATTATATATTCATTGTTGCAGAGGAAAATAATGCAATTTCATTACTTTTTCTATTATATGAAAGATAAATGTGTGCTGATGTTCAAAACATCATTGATAGCAGTTAACAATTAGTGGAATTGACAAATGAAGTCCACTGACCTAAAAGCACACTAAAAAACGTAGAATCACCCACACACACACACATCATCATCATCACCACCAGCAGCAGCTGCAACAACAACATCAACAACAACAACAACAACAACAACAACACATGCATGAGAATGAAACTGATTAGATGGATGCAGTGCATGTGGAAAGTGGTGGGAAAACGTGCGTGTGTGTGTGTGTGTGTGTGTGTGTGTGTGTGTGTGTGTGTGTGTGTGTGTGTGTGTGTATGTGTGTGTGTGTGTGTGTGTGTGTGTGTGTGTGTGTGTGTGTGTGTGTGTGTGTGTGTGTGTGTGTGTGATGAGGTGCATATACGTGTGTGTGTGTGTGTGTGTGAAGAAGTGAGAAAATTGTCTATGTGTGTGTGCCTGTGTGCATGTGTGTGTGTGTGTGTGTAGCGGTAATTATATTTGGGTCTGGGTGTTTCGAGACTGACAGAGTGTGTGTGTGCGAGTGTGTTTGTGTTTGTAAGTGTGTGTGTCTGCGTGTGTGTGTCTGCATGTCTTTGTGTGTGTGCGAGTGTATGTGTTTGTGAGTGTCTGTGTGTGTGTGTGCGTGTGTGTGTGTGTGAGCAGTTGATATCTAAGTTCATGTGAAGTTGTTGTGTGTGTGTGTGTGTGTGTGTGTGTGTGTGTGTGTGTGTGTGTGTGTGTGTGTGTGTGTGTGTGTGTGTGTGTGTGTGTGTGTGTGTGTGTGTGTGTGTGTGTGTGTGTGTGTGTGAGAGCGTGTGAGAGCGTGTGAGAGTGTGTGTGTGTGAGAGAGAAAGTGAGAGACTCCTGATCATTTCTCTGAAATAGGCAGGTCAAGAGTCTCAACACACACACACACACACACAAATTGAGGCAATGCTTACACTAGCGTCTCCAGTTTGCAGTTGGGATAACAAAGAGCAGAACAAAAAAGTTCCACTGCTGAGTCCTGCAGGTATTTGTCATAGTTCATCACCTCCAGCTGTGTGACACGTGAGGTGTGTGAGCTCAGGGAAGAGACCAGATGAAAGACATTGTTTTCTGTCAGGTGAAAGGACATCAGCCTGGGAGAAACATCAGGTTACAATAAGACAATATACACATCAACACTAGACACACTTCAACAACACACACACATACACACACACACACACACACACACACACACACACACACACACACACACACACACACACACACACACACACACACACACACACACACACACACACACACACACACACACACACACACACACACACACACACACACACACACACACACACACACCTCCACCTCCACCACCACCAACAAAAACAACACATGAGAGCGGTGCTTGTTGGATGGATGCCGAGTGAGAATGATGCTAATTGGTGCATGAGAGACTGTTTTCATGCACCCCCATGCACATGAGAGATCATCTGGTGTGTCAACTGTTGTGTCATATAAATCATAGAATGACTGTTCATTATCCATTAGGCATTGGGCTGTTATTTTATTATAGAATGACTGTTCATTATCCATTAGGCATTGGGCTGTTATTTTATTATAGAATGACTGTACATTGTTTAATTAGGCATTGGGCTGTTATTTTATTATAGAATGACTGTACATTATCCATTAGGCATTGGGGTGTTATTTTTCTTATTCTAAACATTTACTTCGATTATTTGTTGTTATTGTTATTTTTCATGTACTTTAACTTTTGTTACTTTTGCTCTTGTTAACATTGTCAATTGATGAGGTGCCTTGTCATCTACAAACCCCAACTCCGATGAAGTTGGGACGTTTGGTAAACAGTGAATAAAATCAAAATGCTATCATTTTCAAAACATTCAATCTATTCATTAGATGGAGAATAGTGAAAAGACAACATATTAAGTGTTAAAACCGAGAAAAAATATTGTTTTGGGGGACATATGTACTCATTTCTAATTTGATAAATCCAACACGTCTCAAAAGAGTTGGGACGGGGACAATAAATGGCAGCAAATGTCGAGGAAGACTAAAAACAAAACAAAAGACAACACTTAACAGTTAAATACATTAACCGATGAGATGATTTTATATAAAAAACAGTGTTCATTCCTATCTTGGACATGATTTCACCAGCTTAAATGGTGGGTGTATTCCTTGTCATGTTTTGCAATGTTTTCCTTTCTGTAGTGCTTACAGTGTGACAGGTCTTGACCAAAAACCCACAATTTTATCACCTGCTGGTCCTTATGATGGAGCCAAACTGTAAAAACATAGTAGAGAATGCAATTTGACCTTACTATGTGGCAGTAATCGAAGATCTCCCTTCAAAATATAATGCATGAGTGGCTTTTCATGCTGTTTAAAACCCATTTATACCATTCAGCACTGTATTTAACTGTACAGATGAGTGAGAACATCTTAACCCTTTTAATGCCAATGTTATTTTGGTGAAAATGCTCGATTTGGGCATCACATATTCAACAGGCTGTGGCTGGACAGTGGTAACAGATAGAGCCTAACTGTAAATTACAAAAATGTTGAGGAAGACCCAAAGTTTATTTTGGGAGTAAATATGCATACCTAATTAGCATATTATGACGTCATACGGGGCGGCCATTTTGAATGTTTAATTAGTAATGGAAAATATTGATAATTTTCAATAGATTTTCAATAGATTATTGAATTTATTTAGAAATATGTGGCATCCCATTACTGTCATGTTGTGCACATACATTATGGTAAAAAAAGTAGTTTTAAGCCTAGCATATAGTAAATATTGTAACTAATATTGTAATAATAATAACAGCAAGAAACAGAATAACTGGGAGGTTGTTGCCTGGAGTGCCAAAAGTGTTTGCATCTACCTGTGACTTTTTAGTCTGTGAAAACCTTCTCAGACAGGGTAAGCACACATATTCAGTACACATATATGCCTATATAGCCTATTTTACTACACCTGTGACCTATATAGGCTACTGTAGGCTATTTGGATAAGGCGCAGGGGCAGTGACCTCTGTATGCATAGGATCATCCTGGATGATCATCAGCATAGCTCAGTGAATGAATGTTACAGATTGTCACTTACATTTCACAGAACTAATGGGCACAGTGTCAAGATAATGGGCATAAAAAAGGCCTAATTTGTATCATGAGGTGTACCCTTGTGAAATCAGTTTCAGGAAAAGGGGTGGAGAGGCGGAGCAAATCAGCATCACCTCTCCTGTTATCTCAGCTCTATTGACTTATAAACTGCTTCTATTCATTTTGGTATCATAGGCTACTGTTAGGCATACAGACATGGATCTAAAATACACACAGCCCAATTAGGCCGACGTTATCACGTTATAGTAGGCCTATACTTTATAAGTAACACCTAAAGTCGGCGATCAGAAGCGGCACCATCCACCCTCACGCATAGCGCAGCGCTTTCCTCTCCAGTCTCTCCGGTTCCGCCCCCTCTTCCATGCTGCTTTAGTGACATGACAAACTCTAATAAAGACAGTCCAACCACGGCGACCAGCCCAGTTTTCAACAAGTCTAAAATATTCGTGTTATAGGGTATGCGTCTTCATTTCGCCGTGCGCAACGGTAAAAAAAAAAAAAAAAAAAAACGCGGATATTTCCCCTAGCCATGTATCGAATTTCTACGGGATGTACAACGTCTAACAGGATAATCCATTCTTTTTTGTAGCAGTGGTTTTCCTTACGGTCTTTCATAGAGGGAAATGACATAGGCCTACGTTATCTTTATGTTTTAGCTTTTTCGCCTACTCCAGCTTAGGGGAAGACGCACGTCAAAGTTCACCACCAAGTGAAATATAGCCTATTTCGATGAACACATGATGACTGCAATCACTTTAGGGGCGACATATGGCATTGTATTGCACATAAAACGCACGACATAGAAATAGTGGTTGCCTATTTAGAGGTTTATTCAGTGAAATTACGCATATCGCCCTGTGGGTTTGGATGACAATAAACGCTTCTCGCATGTTCTAAGGAAATCCCCCGTAACCATTTACAAATCGCCAAGCAAACACATTCTCACAACCCCGCAAATGTTCATTAGTTTGTGTTCAGGATCATGTTTCCTAGGTCTACACCGTGTTTCTGTGTTTGACAGGGGAGGTCCCAAACAGCCGATTGATCGTCTGTGTTGCAATCTCAGCAGCAACATCTTTTTTCTTATAATAATGGCTGCAATTACTTGAGGGGCGAAATACGCAATTGCATTGCACACAAAACATCATGACAAGTTGTCGTCTGGGGTCAGGCCAACTTGCGTCAGATTTATTCAGTGAATGAAACCAGTCGCATGGGTTCAGCTCGCCTGGAACAGGGCTTCGCCTTCGCGTCGCGTGTGTTCAAATGGGAACTCCCCTACGTAATGAAGTCTCCAAACAAACCACTTCTCTCAATCCCGAAACTTTCCATTGAGTTGTGGTTAGGATCATTTATGTTTGTAAAACTGTTTATGTGTGTAAAACTGACGCCATGTTTCCCTGTGTTTGGCAAGGGGATCTATTTCACTGCCTATTCGAATTGGCTGTTCTTCTCTGTAGCCACGGCTAAGCTAGCAATAGGAGACGCATTGCATAAGGCCATATTATAAATGTTTACACATATACAATCAACTTGTGGGGAAATATAATGTCACTAAACATAAACCACCAAGACAACTTGCATTTGGAATGTATTTGGGCTTGAATTAGAGGAAATTATGTGCACAATCTCACAACGCCGATCCTCCTCTGTTTTGAAATAGTGACTTGCAACGCAACTTCCGCGTCTTCAGATGGAAATTACTCGAAAAAAATGCACTAAGAGGGGTCGAAATTCTTGCCACCCAGTGGAAAGGAGTATGGACAAGATTTTACACTCTATTCGACGTGACAGCCCACCTAATTCAATACCGCGACCTGTAGCAATTTTGCGACCACGGCAGTAAAAGGGTTAACCAATGCACTACTGCACGCGCATGCCATCATGGAGGCTGACTTTTGAGGCTAGCACTAACACAAGTTGGATGGTCCATTTTCACTGTAGCACAGGATGTGCAATGCTCTATTATTGTCAAAAAGAATGGACTTCTACAACTTCTGCTGACTTCTGTAAGCAAAGGACAGTTTCCCATGTTTTCGCTTTCTATTTCAAGTGAGCTCAGGTGCTTAGGAGAATGTTACACCCCTGTATCATTTGCACGCATTAAGCATTCTTAATATGGTCAATTTTCAATAGCTCTAGCACTCCAGGAATTAGAGTGAGACTACAGCCAATATATATTTCATGATGTCATGAACCTATACAATGATTTTATTAACAAAAATATGTCTTATATACACTCAATCGTGGTAAATCAAAGGGAATTCAAAAATGTATGTAATAACCAGAGGTGTCAATTCCTGGTCCAGAAAGTAAAAACCCTGCCACAGTTTCCTTCCAACACAGGTGACTCTAATAAGCAGCTGGTCTTGAGTGTTCAATTATCAGGTGATTCGGAGATGGTTGGATCCAATTTGTGGCAGGGTTTTTACTTTCTGAACCCGGGATTGACACCTCTGGTAATAACTATGGTAATTATTCCCTTTGCATCTTTAATTCTGAGTGACTCAGCCTCTCTGTGATGATCTTATACCTGGACACGTATATTGTCCGTCAGTACAATTCATTTTGAAATGTTCTTCTTTGTTGTTTTATCTTATTTGGATGTTTACTAAATTTCATTGATCCCCGTCCCAACTCTTTTGAGACGTGTTGGATTTATCAAATTAGAAATGAGTACATATGTCCCCCAAAACAATATTTTTTCTCGGTTTTAACACTTAATATTTTGTCTTTTCACTATTCTCCATCTAATGAATAGATTGAATGTTTTGAAAATGATAGCATTTTGATTTTATTCACTGTTTACCATATGTCCCGACTTCACCGGGTTGGGGTTTGTATGTCTTTGAAAAGGTGTGCCATGGCTGAAGAAAGGTTGAAAGCCTCTGTACTGATTTTGGTTTTATTGTAATTGTATTGTAATTTGTGTGTTTGTGTGTTGGGGGGGGTGTTACTGTAATTTTTAGTATATTCTAAGTGTGTGTGTGTGTGTGTGTGTGTGTTTGTGTGTGTGTGTGTGTGTGTGTGTGTGTGTGTGTGTGTGTGTATGTGTGTGTGTGTGTGTTGGGGAGGGGGGCATTATCTTCTTTAGCATTACATGCATAATATTTATTGATATACTGAGGAGACTTGTGCATTTGGGTACCCATAAGTAGGGCCCTATGAAATCCGTTTTAATTTTTCTCAAATTCCGTTTCATTTTTTCTCAAATTCTGTTTTTTCTGATTTATTTTTTGCCAAATCGGATTTTTCACATTTTTGAACTTATCTCCCCTTCCCCCCAAAAAAAAATATTTAGTTCAAACTAGTGGGTGGACAGAGCCAATCACTCATGGTTGAATGGTAAGTAGAGAAAAGAAAAGTCAAATTACCTACTAGTTTTTGGTATTATCAGCCCTCAAAAATATTCCAGGTAATAAGGTAGCTGAAATGTACATGCGCATATATTCTATTAAATACACGTGACGCACCCAACTAGAAGGCGAATTCACTTCTGATGCATTCAAGTTGGACTCGGGCTGCATCAGGTTTTCTCGAATAAGTTTGGCTATATCGCAAGGTACAGCTACATTAGAGACATTTTTGGTCACGTTACATGTAGGCAATAAATAGCCTCACAAAGTCCCTACCGTCTACCGTTTCACACAAACACATGTTTTACAAGACGTCCGTTTTCTTCTGATGATGACTTGACCCTTTTTCAAAGTTGCTGCTAACTTTTACTCACTATGCTCCGTGGCCAACAAAGTTAACAAGACATGATCAAAGCATTGCCTGATCAGTTTTTATTTTACAGCGGTCACGTCTGTTGTAACAAACTCCAAACTCGTGCCTCGCGTCGGATGATATGTTTATTAAAGTGCAGTGGAGAGCCGCCCCTCTTTTCTGTGTCGCATCGCATTGTCTTGGTAACAGACGGTCAGGACAACGCGTTTATGCCTGACCTGTTCTACTAGGCAAAATTTGAGTGCTGCTGAGTTTTGAAGATTTCTTAAATGCTCTGACAGCCAGTGTTAGGACGCGGGAGACAATCGGAAACGCCGCATGGGAGTATACGTTCACTGTCAACATTCGCTGACATGGATCATGGATCTAGCATATAACTTTTGCGCATCCCCTCGCGTGGGCCAGATATGCTATTGTGACCATACTTTGTATTTGAAATGTCTTTTAGACTGATAAATGATGACGAAAATAATGGATTTTAAATTATATCACAAGAAATTAACAAATTCCGTGCAATTCCGAATTTCCGTTTTAAGGTCCACATTCCGTGATTCCGTCCGTGTTTTCCGTATCGCGGAAATCATAGGGCCCTACATAAGGGGTAGTATTAGTGATGTTGGGATGACAGGATCAGGAGGGAGGGTTGTTTGCACAAAAATGGTTGTCTGCTGTGGGGATATGGCTGTAGGTCAGCTAGGCAACAGTGTATCTATGTTTGCATGCATGTTTCTTGTGCCTTCCAAGTCTTGTTTGTTAATTGTAAATCAGACATTCTCATGCCCACGCAAAATGTCTCTCCTGCAGAGACAATAAAGGTGAATATTTTCTTATATTGCCATACTTCACACCACATCTACTTAATCAGTAACTTGGTATATTGCCTCCATAACCACATAGTGAATACCATACTCTATTAGAAACAGCGAAGTTGCAAATAAAGAATACGCTTTAATCAATATATGTTTGTGTTATCTTAACCCTTTATAGGGCAAGTGACTATATTTGATCACTTCCCCACCTATTACAAATGCCCCTGTCATGCCTCTATACAAAGGTGTACAGCCGTCTCCAAAAGAGTTGTCGCCTATCCATCTGTTTGGAATAACAGCTAATAACCTGACTTTCAATTAATCACTTGGCTTCAGAAGTCACTCATATGAAAGCTACAACCCTCCCGAATGAAAATGTATGTACAAAAATAAATTTCATACACCAAATAAAAATAAATTAATGAACACAGACAGGGCACATACTAAGACAAAAGTAATATCGCCTGTTGAACATAATGTCAAAATGAGCAGATAAGTCACTTCAAAACACTTCAAATACGCAGATCAGGTGTCATACTTAACCCTTTAATGCATAAGCCATTGGACTCACACTAACGCATAACATGGGTCTAAATAGACCCACATTCATTTCCAATGTATTTCTGAGCATTAATCATGTATTCTCTCACACAACTTCTAAAACCAATACATTTTATCCCATAATTCTTCTAAAAGTAATTACATAGGTGGTCCTTAATTCAAAAAAGCATTTTTTTTAAAATGTTCTTATATTTTTTATTTTACAAATGAACATGAATTTGGAATTAAATCACTAATTTCTAGACGTGGATCGAAAATGGCCCGCATTCATTTCTAATGGAAGTCTAAATCTTTCACCCTAATAACTTCCAAAATTAATGTATTTTAATAGCTAATGGATTAAAAGTTGTGATTTAGGCTGTTTTTAATGCACAAAATGGGTGTTATTTTTTGTATCTTATATAAATAAACACACAAATAATTTCCCCTGACATAGCCTAAGTCTGAAGTGTTTCACATTAGGAACTAAAATATATTTAAAAGGATTCCAGTCAGGAACAAATAAACTGCGGACAGTTTTTGACCACTGTTGACCACTGCTGACCTATTATATTGGATTTAAGCATTCCAAGTCATGCATATTTGTGTAATAAGAGACGGTGTGATCGGAGGAGCCCAATAGCCTATATCAGGGCATAATTAATGTGCATATAATTATTAGGCAACTTTGCTTTCCTATGGGAAAATATGCCACAAAAGACATCTAACAAACTCCAAAAATACTATAAACAATTTTGATGTCTTCCAGAGGGGTGTGGCTGTCTTGAAATATTGGTCACATCCGTCTAAAGCACTGTTTCAAAGCCATCAGTGTCACATGACATGAGCTCACAAAGTCACTACCAGATTTAGAAGAATTGAAGATGAAACTACCACAAAATTATTACATGCAGTGATGTTATATTCCAGAAACCTACATCGAGTGTCCACAAGAACATTGTATTCAGCACTCAGAGACATGGCCAAGGTAAAACAGGCTGAAACCTGAAGACCACTCAACAAGAAACTTAAGTCAAGACTGGGTCAAGAAATGTCTTTAGACAGTTTTTGTCAATGGTTTTATGAACTAGTGAAGGTGACTGTTAATGGACCAGGTGAGTCTATGGCTAGATCAGCAATGTGCACACTTACATGAGTTCCTGAGTTCCACTCAAATGCCAGCAAAGTACAGCATAAATACCATGGTCTTCAAAAGATGCAAATGTCTTCCTCTCAATGATCCAGCCATGGGCTCATCCACCCTGTCTGTCAAGAGTCACTTTCCCAAGTCCATAATAGGCCTAACTTTGAAAACTCTGTCCCCAGGTATTTTTGACCCAGTCTTGACTTAATTAACTTGTCTAGTGTCATCCCTTCTTACCTTGGCCATATCTCTGAGTGCTCAATGCCCTGTTCTTCTGGACACTTGGTGTAGGTTTCTGTTGTGTAATATTATAGGACTGCAGGGTAATATTTTTTGTAGCTCCACCTTAAATTCTTCTCAATTTTTGGCAGTGACATTTCTTACGAGACTGATGACTTTGTAATGATGCATTTCATAATTCTGTGGTAAAGTGACCAACGTCTTGCCAATTTCACGACAGCCACATCCCTCTAGAAGACTTCAAAATTGTTAATCGACTTTTCAGAGTTTGTTAGATCTATTTTGTGGCCCATTTTCCAAGAAGACAACAAAGTTGCCTAATAATTATGCACACCTGATATAAGGTGTTGGGCACCTTCGACCACAGCCCCATATTTTTATACAAATATGCATGGCCTGGAATGCTTAAATCCGATAGGTTTTCAAGTTCATATAGATTCCTGTTGGAAAAAAAGCATAAAAAGACAATATGGTTAAAAAACATGTTTGCCTAATAATTCTGTATATAAAAAATGAATGCGGATCATTTTTGACCCATGTGTGTAAATATCATATAATTGTATAAAAAGATGTCTATTTCAAAGAATAACCATAAAGTATTTCAATTAAGTATTAATGTTGAGAGTTAATACTCCATAAATGACAAAAAGTTGAATTTTTAGTAAAAGAATCAAAATCCTTTCTCAATATGGCTAAGAGACATTAAGCTTGTGATAAAATTACATAGGAATTGAATGCGGGTCTATTTAGACCCATGTGTCTAAATATCATATAGTTATATAAAATGACTTGTACATCAAAGAATAACCATCAACAATTTAAAATAAGTATTGATGTTGGGAGTTAATACTCCATAAATGATAAAAAGTTGGACTTTTAGTAAAAGAATCAAAATCCTTTTTCAATATGGCTAAGAGACATTAAGCTTGTGATGAAATTACATAGGAAATGAATGCGGGTCTATTTAGACCCATGTGTCTAAATATCATATGAAGAGCTCTTTTCCAAAATGAGATATATCCATTTTATAGAATGTTGGGAAATTGACATTTTTGTATTGGGCATTCCATTGAAATGCATTGCAAAATGCATTTTTATAGAGGTTTTAAAGTATGTTCCCAAAAAAATTGACTGGCAAAAATGCACACATAGATGATATGACATCTTAACAGTCAATTCCAATATTAAAATGCAAAAAGTCAAAAATGGTTTATATAGCGTTTTGGAAAAGAGCTCTTCATATGTTATATAAAATGACTTCTATATCAAAGAACAACCATCAAGAATTTAAAATAAGTATTGATGTTGGGAGTTAATACTCCATAAATGATAAAAAGGTGGACTTTTAGTGAAAGAATCAAAATCCTTTTTCAATATGGCTAAGAGACATTAAGCTTGTGATGAAATTACATAGGAAATGAATGCGGGTCTATTTAGACCCATGTTATGCGTTAAAGTTTCCTGGTGAACCAGTAGCCTGGTTTGTGTAGCCCAGCCCCCTGGGCGTCAACACATGGCTTCTGGTTCACCAGGAAAGCGTTAAAGGGGTAGTAACCAAAAAAGTGTTTTCACGCAAAAAGTTATGATGCATAAAAATAAATTAAGTCATCTAAGCGACAAAAACAAGTCAATTGAGGAATACATGGAATGCTGAGTAAGAAAATTGTATTCTTCCAAAGATATAGAAATTTTAAACTCAGCCGGCTCTATTTAGACCCATGTTAGGTGTTAAAGGGTTAATCACTGAATCACTCTCACCTCTCCAGAAAATCAACTTTGGCCTTAGGTGTATGTTTAGGGTCATTGTAATCATGGAAAGCAACACAATGAAAATCAATGGAGTTCAATGAGAGATGGTGACTTATTTGCTATTCGTAGAGCAATACATTTTCAACTTCATGATTTAATCAATGATAAAAGCCCTTACACACCAGCAGCATGCATGCAGCTCCACATAAGAGCTGTATCCCTCCCATGTTTGACTTTAGGCACCATGTATTTTTTTTTTTTTTCCAGATTTTTCGCCTTTAAAACCAAAGAAGTCTCTCCCACTGTCCTGTCTCAAAAAAGCCAGCCTAGAGTATATCAGGCCTAATTCTGACAAAAATGAAGGCTAATGGGAGTCATACTCTGAAGTCAAGATCCCAAGAGCAACCATTTCAGAACTGATAGCATCGAAACTGTATGGTGCTGGAGATGAAGAATAGGAAATAAGAAAAATGGTAAATAAAGTGAAACATGGTACGGATACAGCTCTTATGAGGAGCTGCATGCATACTGCAGGTGTTTGAGGGCTTTTATCATTGATTAAATCATGAAGTTAAACATGTATTGCTCTACGAATAGCGAATATGTCACCATCTCTCATTGATCTTCATTGTTTTTCATTGTGTTGCTTTCCATGATTACAATGACCCTAAACATACACCTAAGGCCAAAGTTGATTTTTTTGAAGAGGTGAGAGTGATTCAGTGATTAAGTATGACACCCGATCTGCGTATTTGAAGTGACTTATCTGCTCATTTTCACATTATGTTCGATAGGCGACAAAACTTTTGTCTTGTGAAAATCTGCCCTGTCTTTCTTTGGTGCATGAAATTTATTTTTGTACATGTTCATTCTGGAGGGTTGTAGCTTTCATATGAGTGACTTCTGAAGCCAAGTGATTAATTGAAAGTCAGGTTATTAGCTGTTATTCCAAACAGATGGATAGGCGACAACACTTTTGGAGACGGCTGTACAACCAAGTGTGATATATCAAATTAATCAGGAGGGATCAGACTTTCACAAAGATAGTGGCATCATGACATTTGACTAATCAGCAGTGACCAGGAGCCTGTCATACTTTGATGTTCATCAGGAAGTTGTGATTTGTGTATTTTTGTGCCTGTCTTCCTTTAACCCTCCTGTTATCCTTAGATTTAGGTTACATCCATGATCCTTTGGGTCATTTTGACCCCAGCCACTTAAATATCTACAAAATCGGTAGAAGCAAAAACGTTTGCACTGGTTTATGCCTCAGATATTCACTGTTGCTCTGTTTGGTACATAAAAAGCCCTCTAGATAAGTCCTTGCACTCCCACACACAGCCCACACACCAAAACAACTTATCTGTGACTAGGCGAAAATGTACAACAACTGCCCAAAAGTTGCCTTGCATTAGTTTTGCCCCTCGTCCACATCATACATATTGTTAGTTATCAGAGCCCTAAATAAAGCTAAATGTTATGTTCTAAATAACTTATGTTCATGTATTTGACATAGTCTAGACAGGTTGAAACATGTATTAGGAAAATATGGATGTTCCATTTATGTTTAATACACTTAAAATAATTTGGGGTCAAATTGACCGTTTCATGAAATGCTTAATTTGACCCTCGACTGTAGCCTAGCCTACTTGGAGATCCACCACCGTTTTTGAGCAGAGGTAAACGTGAACGTGATTCGATGCTGCGCCATCGCATTGGGTCCCAGGCTTGACAACGCAACTGGACATGAAACAGTTTTGCAAGCGCAATGCCCTTTGTGTCTACTGTTAAAATACAACAAAAAAACCCTGAATTGTTCCTTGACATCAGCCAGTGTGAGTCAAGTGATAGGGAAGCAACGTGATTGGGGAGAACGCCGTGGGGGACGAGAGCGCAAGCAACACTATTGCGTGCTGTTTAGGCTATTACACATTCATTTTGGCCGGTCACATTTTATTTTGCCGATCATTCATGATGCAAAACGGCCAATGTCCGGCCACAGCCGGCTGACGTGAACCCTGGAAAAGTCATCAAATATGAAGCAAAATAATTATGTACATCATGTATTTCTCAGACGTTAAACATTGAAAGGGGTCAAATAGACCCCAAGGATAACAGGAGGGTTAATTATAAGAAAACTGGTATCACCATTGGTGCACATAATTACATAATACATTCTGAATGCCAGTGGCCTCTGCAAGTTTCAGAGCACTGAAAATATAATTCAGAATGATTTCTTAGGGTCTTAATTGAATACACATTGAATCCCAGGCGTTTTTTGGAATTTTAGCCGTAGACTCCCATCCAGTTTAATCAATTTTGGTCATCTTTTGAACCGCCACAGAATATTTTGTCTTAGAACTACAGACACATTTCGGGGCTTCGAAAGCCCAGAATCTAAGGTTTTTGTATGTTTTTTCCTTGTGTATTCCATTCCGAAATTATTCAACTTGAAGCAAGCGTTGGTTTAGGTAGAAATAGCGTTTTTCCTCATTTGAACGGAGAAAAAGGGGTTTTTTTGTCACAGGTGCGCTCTTTGACTTTAAATTGAGGGTCTAAATGTATTTTCACACCCGAAGTACAACTCCAGTAGCTTCTAAGTGAACTATTTCGATGCAAAAATCACCTGGTCAGGCTATTGTTCAGAGTCACATAATCTGAAGTGCTAGCTAGCTAATGTCACTTGACTGGCAGTTTTCATTCTGTAGAAAGAAGTAGACGTGCCAAAGTACTCACCCAAAATCCTAACCCTGACCCTAACCCTAATTTGGTTACTTCCTACTGTGTTGCATGCTGTTTTTCATTACAACCTTCCATTTTACACCTATCTTGATGACAGCGAAACTCCTTATCCTCCCATTATATGTTTAGGAATAGGCTAGTGTAGGTACAGTTCCTGCCACTTCTCTACGCAGAGAAACTCATGACATAGTTGTGAGAATCATGTGATTCAAACTGATGATGATTGAGACGAAGGTCATCAATAATCATTAGTTTAAGAGTTGCTTCCCTAATGAACACTATCTTACTTCCCCTCCGATCACAAAATGACTGGCCCAGGGTCCCTGTCCATGTTGTCCTCAGTCCTCCTCCCTTAGGAGGCGCTGTGATCAGAGCCATACAGAGAACAGAGTTACGCGATTGGAGGACCAGTAATTAAATTGCAGCCCCGCCTTTCAGCGAGATAAGGGAGTGCCTAAAGCAGCTGTCTTCCCATAGACTCAACATAGAACCACCACATTAACAGCCAAAAATAAGGACTAACGAACTATACTGCGAGGTAATCACCACAAATATGTAAACTATCAACTGTCTCGGTGGTGATAATCACAACACTTTTAGCACCTGTGATGTTTATCTGAAGTTATTACTACGAACAGCAAGTCTTGTCATATTCCCTGCATTGCATCGCATTGCATTTGCTGTGTGCTACGCCCACTACTAGGAACTAACATTCGCAACGCTGATTAGTACTGAGAAGCTAAAACAGCTAATTTTGCTAATGAGGAAGTCGGCCTTAGCACACAGCGGAGATCGCCTGACTCTGTTCTCTGTATGGCTCTGGCTGTGACCAAAGTCCCCCTCACAATCACCTGGGTCCCTCTTTGGTAACCCAATGGCCCTTTGTTCTTCACTCTTGGTTTGGCCGCTGGACGGACAACACCGTATGGAGCTTGACTTGCGCAACTTTCATGGACAAGTATTGTTTGATATCTGGCCGATTACAAACATAGACTGCTTAATTCATCTTACACACACTGTAAGCTTAAAACACCTTTGCAAAGAATTCCTCACGTCTGAGATCTTGACTGGTCATATTTAAGACTTTATCCGGACACTGTAAGCTAAAGGCAAGCTCACTGCGAGATTTATCCATGCACACCTCCGTGGAACAACTTCTCGCATTTGGGATTCCACCAACGAAGTCTCAAGCCGCAACAAAGACTCCTTTGCAGCCCCAAAACCCTCGAGTGGATGAGGCCTGGACTGCACTCACCTTCCAGAGGGACGGACCGAGCCCTTTGGAAAACTGGAAGTCTTTCTTTCTTCTCAAACAGTAGGCACTGGGCATAGCTTATGTATTGAGATAGATGTGCTATTGAACTATGAGTTGAGTTATTTTTTTGATGTGCACACGTTAATTTGCATTTCTCCTGCTTCTCTCTGTCTATCCTTCTGCTTAGCTTAGGTTACCCTCTGCTAACTCCTTCTGTTTTACTGGCTACTGAGCCTAGCGACCCCGCTTGTGGCGTTCACACGAAATAGTTCAAGTATTGATTAACCATCAATGTTCGGAACTCTCTGAGGATCGTCATGACGTGACCGTTATGCTAACTAGTCCAGAAATACACGTGCTGCGCCATTTGTAGTAACAGGCCGTAACAGGCTCTATGTTAGCTCAACGCGACGCTAACTATTTGTTTACTCAGAAACACATAGCCACCGAGAGTTCCGACTCTCTCTCTCTCTCTCTCTCTCTCTCTCTCTCTCTCTCGTTCTTTCATTCTCTCCCCTTCGAAATATTAGATTCTCAGAACCCTCCGAGCATTTCAGTACTATTTTATAAACTTTTAGTAGCCTAGAGGGAATTTGTGAAAATCGTGCACTTTGTGACAAGTTTCTGATGTTTGGCAGGGTGTTAGGTATAGGTCTAAGGTTTCCAAAAAACATCGACTACAAATTGGCGGCACCCCCTCGTGGCCACTATCCATAAAATAAAGAATGGCCCTATCTTGCTTTATTTTTATTTAAAATTGTTCTATAGTCCACTGTTTCCTATTTCCTTTAATGGAATAATAGTTATGCCAATCTCATATTACTATTTGAAGGTCTTTTTCATCTCAAATGTGTGGTCATTGTCACTTTTTTATAGTACACTCATATTACACTGTTCACAGTAATGAACTGTAAAATCCCATCCCAAATTTCTGCCACAATGATTTACAACATCTTACTGTAATATACACAGTACACAACCACACTGTACAGGTAAAGTGAATTACTGTAGTGTATTATTTGTTCATTTAGATATTACTGGTACTATTATATTGTTCCTGTATTATGACTTATTTTAATCAAGTTATTTTAGGCTGATCCTTTGAAATTCATTCTTTAATTAACTCTGATTTCCATCTAACTAAAATACCACCCATACAACTTCAATCACTGACAATTCTCATTGGTGTTGTGTGGTTTACATGGTACAAAACGCTTTATACAGGATGAGACAAAACACCTAAGAAAATGTCCATAGAAATGAGCAGGGGCAATGCGTAAAGCCAATGTGGCATTTGCCTGCACATCTCCCACCTGTCCGGTAACAAGACTAAAATAAGGTGGGATTAGTTGTGTCTGTTAAGGGTTTTACCATTACGGACGTGACAAAAGTACCAGACTTTGCATGGTGTTTTTTTATATATATGTTGTAATTCTAGCCTAGGAGCCCTCGGAAAAGGGCAAGGGCAGTGGTAGCCTGCTTGGCCAGATTGATGAAGCTACAAAAATGTACATAGTGTGAAAGTATGGGTGAGTCTGTGCTTACATGCTTTATAGCAAATGTAACATTGTGAACGATTTGAGAAGATTCATACTTGGCCAGAATTAAAATGAGTCTTTCCCGCACTAAGTCTACGGTGAGAATAGACTGCTGCTAATGCTCGCTCAGCAACATCTGAATGGTGGTGGTGAAGTGTCAGGTGCAACAAGGTGTCCAAGGTTGCAGCTTCTCCATCCTTTAATTTCCATCACATAGATAATTTTCATTTGCATGAGAGAAGGTAAAGGACAAGACCTCTCCATATGTATGAAATACCCATAAGATCACCAAATTCTACATTTTTCACAAGTAGCATGTGCATACAGTATATGAAGTGCATTTCAGTCGAGACTTGAGATATACATATCTGAACACAAATCAGCATACTATTACTTTGTAGTCGCCTTATTGAGGTAGATCATACAAGCTGTCACTGATATGAACATTGGATGTTATAGTTGGGCTCCTAGACTTCAGACAATGACTCCTAGTCATTGATGGGGTCCTAAGGAAGAATTACGTAAATGGGTTACGGGTGGACCATAGGTTATCGCCCATGTCATTCTGATGCACCAAACCCCAGCTGGTATCACAATTTTCTGTTGCTAATAGACTCAGTCAGGTCGCAGTTGGACATAATTATTACTATTAACCCTCTGGGCGCCACAGGTTTTTGCCCAAAACTGATGATTTTGACATGTTATATTCAAAAGGCTGTGGCTTGACATGGGTAATAGCCTGACAATTAATGAGACAAATATTGAGGATGACCCAAAGTTTATTTTGGGAGTAAATTATCCCATCTAATTTGCATATTATGACGTCATATGGTGTCGGCCATTTTGAATTTATAATGAGTTATTGGATATTTTTGCATATTTTCAAAATATTTTTAATAATTTATCTAATTTAATTTATAAAACTTCCCCAGACACCTTCACTATTATGTTCTGTGAATACATTTTGGTCTAGAAAGCAATAAATTGTACACTAAAAGTGTAATTTGTAACTAATATAGTGCAACAATGTAGCATAGTGACAAACACAAGTGAATGGACGGTTGCCGTTTTGCCTGTAGGGACTGGTCTATGAAGGTGACAAGTTATTTTTTAGTGCATGGACACCCTTCACAGCAATGCCCAGCATACAGATTCTATCCACACTAGGGGTATTATGTGCATTTTGTCCATTTGTGTGTCTTTGAACCAAGTACAGCAGGCCTACAGTAGCCTGCAGTAGGCCTGTCAGCATACACCCTGAAGGACTCTGGGTATGGGCTACATGTCTAAAAACTTGTGCAAATATCTATTCAAACCCAGTGTTACATTTACTGATATACAAATAGGTGATATAAGGAAAGTGTGTGTGTGTGTGTGTGTGGGGGGGGGGGGATTGGGGGCAGGGGGGTTGGTTACCTAGCCTATATCGCCCATGTCTTTCTGATGCACCAAACCCCAGCTGGTATCACACCTTTTTGTTGCAAATAGACTCAGTCAGGTCGCAATTGGACATAATTATTACTATTATTATATCATTAGAATAGCATTGCTATTTATTTAGACCTGCAGTCGGCAGGAACAGTGTCGAGTAGCGTGAACTATGCTTCCGTTTTGCACCGAGTAGAATACGCACGAGACCTCTGTGTCTCGGGCGCATACTCCTCTCACTCCATCCCCCACTGTTGGCAGGAATATGCGCACTTCTTTTGTCTTCATTTACTTTTCTACTTAGTATACAAGCTCTTCTACAAACATCCTGACCACTGTCACCCTCCAGATGTTGAATATTGACTCTGCAACAGGCAAATTACGACGCGTTGCATCATTCCCCTGTTGTTGCAATGAACGTCGCCAGCATAGCGACAATATAGGACAAACCAGCATGAAATTACTTCGCATCTCGATCGGAAAAAACCTTCCCTTCCTCAATATACAAGTCTCCTGTAGACACGAACACTTCTATTGTGTACTTACAAGTGAATGAATGAAGGGTTTTCTTGTTACAGTCCCCATGATCGACGAATAGGCTGTCGATAGTTTCCCTCAGGCAACAGTAACATGGTATAACGCGGCAGAAAATACACTCCTGTTTGCATATTACCTCATTTAGGGGCGAAATATATGATGAATACATATGTACAATCATGACAAGTTACCATTTGAGTGCATTTGGTCGTTTATTCAGTAGAATTATCCACGTAATGTCACTACAAGGCTGCTTCCGTCTTTCGCGTTGTTTCACAGGGGAGAAGTTACTTCCGCAATGTCCGAGGTTTGTAGTTTTCTAGTTTTCTTAAACAATATACCATATAAGGCGTCCCAATGTGTCTGCCACCCAATGGAGTGGAAGTTGAACTACATTTGATATCCTATTTGAAAAAAACGGCCGTTGTAATCAATACGGCATCTCGTCGACAAAAGTCGCCTGTGGCGCCCAGAGGGTTAATACATTATTCGAATAGCATTGCTATTTATTTAGACATGCAGACGGCACACAGTGTCGAGTAGCGTGCACTGCGCTTCCAATTTGCACCGAGTAGAATGGGCACGAGACCTGTGTGTCTCAGGCGCCTACTCTTCTCACTCCACATCCCCCGCTGTTGGCAGGAATATGCACACTTCTTTTGTCTTCATTTACTTTTCTACTTAGTATACAAGCTCTTCTACAAACATCCCGACCCCTGTCACCCTCCAGGTGTTGACTATTGAGTCTGTAACAGGCAAATTACGACGCGTTTCTTCATCCCCCGTTGCAATGAACGTCGCCAGCATAGCGACAGTATACAAAGCAGCACGAAATATTTACCTCGCGTCTCGATCGGAAAAACCTTCCCTTCCCCATTATATAAGTGTCCTGCAGAAACAAACACTTCTATTGTGTACTTACAAGTGAATGAATGAAGGGTTTTCCTGTTACAGTCCCCATGATCGACGAATAGGCTATCGATAGTCTCCCTCAGGCACCAGTAACATGGGAAGTTCTACTGCGGCAGAAAATACACTCCTGTTTGCATATTACCTCATTTAGGGGCGAAATATATGATGAATACATATGTACAACCATGACAAGTTACCATTTGAATGCATTTGGTCGTTTATTCAGTAGAATTATCCACGTGCCACTACAGGGTTGCTTCCATCTTTCGCGTTGTTTCACAGGAGAGGAGTTACTTCCGCAATGAACACGGTTTATCGTTTTGTAGTGTTCTTTAAAAAAATACCATATAAGGCTTCCCAATGTGTTTAGAAATTAAGTAAAACATATCTGCCACCTATAGAGGTGGAAGTTGAACT
>NW_026946357.1:147500-152500 GCF_034702125.1 Engraulis encrasicolus | reverse complement strand
GGCTATATCAAACGCAAAAACCGCGAGGTGTATTACCGTCTGACATGAGTCGCAAATGCGCGATCATAACACAAACATTCAGCGAGAGTAGATATTGACAGTTTCAGTTTGACAATCTTCAAAATGTATCACACGGAATGTTTTGCAATTATGGCACAGGCAAGATTTATGGAACAGAGGACTGTTGTTTGTGTTCCATGCAATGCGTGAGGAAATGTAGACCAGTGTTTCCCAACCACTGTGCCGCGGCACACTAGTGTGCCGTGAGAGATCGTCAGGTGTGCCGTGGAAAATTCTTGTTTAAAAAAAAACAAAAAAACAAAAACGAATTCATTATTATCAGCAAATAATGCCTATATGTCATTATCCAGTAGTGTCTGCTGTTGACTGGCGTCCTAATCATGTAATAATTCCTTATCACTAGGTGGCAGCAGGTAGCGAATTGCATTGTAGTAGCTGTCAAAAGAAGGCAATAAATGCCGCGAGTTCGAGTCAATACAAAGAGTAACATTTCATTTGGATTTAGGACTACCGGTACTTGTCATGGGATGCAACGGGGGTATGTAAACGAAACACCCTTCACAAAACAAGAGTGCATACGATTTTGTTGGCTTGCGTAAGCAGACAGTGAACCAAGCAACATTTATGAGGGAAAAAGGTAAACGAGAGAGCCCTTGAAGCTAGCTAGCTGAACTTGTAGCTAAATCAAAAGTCACACAGTGGCAGAGACGCTATACCTGCCTGCAAAGCCATTGTAAATGAGATGCTTGGACCTGAAGCGGTTAAAGAAATAGCCAACGTCCCTCTCTCAAATAACACAATTTTCAGATATTGATGACTTGTCTGCTGACCACGAAAGTGTGGTTTTGGAAAAGATCTGTATCCGTGAGAAATTTGTGTTGCAACTTGACAAGGCTGCGCAACTGGACATGCGCAACTCCTGGCCAATGTGCGTTTTGTGGATGGAGACGCAATCAGAGGAAACTTTCTATTTTGCAAGGCATTGAACAGAGATTGATATTTATACATGCATATTCATATTGTAACAGTGAAATCTTTCCTAAATATCATTGCTACTGTCAGAATAAGCATTATTTTCTGTATTCCTGCTAATAGAATGCTTTTGGACAGAATAACAATTTGTAAATAGTAGGCCTAGGCCTACTTTGAAGTTTATAGCTTCCTTAAGAAGTGGACACGTTAAGTGCACTTTTTATTTGAAAGAGGAAATATAAAAGCTGATTTAAAAAATACATTTTGTGTTTATTTGATTGCTATTCAAGACACTTTTATAAGAATGACTATATTGTTAATAGGCGGCTACTATAATTTGTTTTCATTATTTCATCATTTTTGGTTGGTGGTGTGCCGCGAGATTTTTTGAAGGGAAAAAGTGTGCCTTGGCTCAAGAAAGGTTGGGAAACACTGATGTCGGGCTGGTACACAATAATGTCTGCTTCACCTCAAACAATATCGTCTCTCTAGTCTACCACTTATGAAAAAGCACTAAAACAACACCTACCACGGCAGAGAGATTAATGTTTACAGAATGCAAACACTGTTCATATTTAGTAGGTCTGCTGAGCAACAGATGGAGAGGCGAAGGGAATGGAGGGCAGTCTGAAAGTGTCAATGGAACGCTATGGTGACGCGCATCCCCAAACCCCAAATCCATATTTTGGGAATAGATTAACGTGCGATATTTTCTTTGTCGCGCGATAACAGTCTCACATTATCGCAGCACGTTAACGCCGATAACGCCCCACCACTAATTATTTTCATACCGTTTTTCTGTTCTCGAGTCCCTTTCATGTCACGTTTGTAACAGTGTGGGTGTGTGTGTGTGTGTGTGTGTGTGTGTGTGTGTGTGTGAGGGATACAAAAAAGGGTTCGCAAAAAATTTGGCAAAGTTCTGTTCAGTTTCAGCTAAAAGTGCCCGCACCAACTTTGATGTCGTATAACTCCTGAATGATTTAAGCTATGACTACGAAACTTGGTAACTTGTTCTAAAATTAAGTTGGCTACAATGTGATACCAAAAGGATAGGTTTATCATTTCTATTGTTGCATTGGCAACGCGTTTCTGACAGGTACGTCTGACCAAAAATCACTGATCTGATCTCTGATCTCATCAGTGCACCCTCCTTATTCAACACTACTTATGGTATAGCTACTATATACATTAGCATAACTTAACCTAATATCATATTGTCTTGATTAATAATCATTAATTTATGCTAATTTATGCTAATTTGTTGACATCATTGCATGTAAAATCAAATAACTACCTTTATCTTTATCAATGCACATTTCACCTCAATTTTATTTCTTCTTTTTATTTTTCATTGCTTGTGTGTCTTATGTAGATCATGCCCTGCAAATTTGGTAATAATGTGTCATGCTGTTGAGGGTTGACTGCTTGTTATAAGAAACTGAAGCGGCTTTGCCATATCTACGACGTGATTTTGTCGCACAATCTTTCTGAAACTGAAATTCATGTGCATTGCCCAAGTTATATGGAAAATACATCACGGAGACATTTTGGGCAATAAAAACAGGAAATGATGTCATAATGACGTCATAATACCCAATAATGACACCAAACTTATGTCAATCAGAGATCTTTGGCTGAAGATCATATCCTCAAAGTTTGGTGGTCATACGCCATTCGGTTCCCAAGTTATGAGGGGGGGGTCAAAAGAGCCCCCCCCCGGTCCCAGGAATGCCAAAAAAGCCCGGTCTGGATAGGGTTAATACACAAAAAAGGCACACATGAGTGTGTCTGCTGCTCTCAACCCCCCTCAACATCGGTTGGCGGCCGCCCGCACCATCCCGCACGCACACACGTAGGACTGGGTACCGAAATTCAATTCTTTGATGGAACCGAATTAAAAGCTAAGGTTCTACTTGGCATCGAAACGTGCCTTGTCTGTCGGTTCCACGTTTCGGTTCCTGAAGTCTGACTGTCAGAGCCATCAAATGTGTGTTTAAGCACGCGGCCATTTCAGCCAACTGACCACGCTCCTCCTCTTCCCGTTTCGCACCTCATTTAAACGATTGATAGGACAGCTGATTTTCAACCAGCTGATTGTACTATTGAGAAACAAAAACATGCCGTCGAAAGCGTGGCTATATTTCAGGGAATATAAGGAAGGAGCGCGCTCTGTGACAAACTAATAGGCTATCATGCAAGAATGGCAATACATCCAACCTGTTCAAACACCTGCTCTTGCATTCGATTAACTTGCGTGCAGAGAGTTGCAGCATCTTTACAACGGCAACACCGTCAACCTCAACTATGCCTGCTGCAATACCGTCAACCTCAACCATGACCTCGACTCTTCAGGAAGATGTCTCTGACTCCTTGGAAACATGTTTTTCCATGAAAAGAGCTTAGAAAGAACTGGTCTTGTGTTGGGGACGCACAAATGTAGCCCATTTAGACCGCCGGTTTAATTCGAGGGAACAAAGAACACAGCGACAAAAAAGATTTAGGCCTACTCTCTATCCGGCTGGAGAATAACGTTTACTTGAAGTAGCGGCCGCTTAAAGTTAAATAACTTTGGATGGAAAGAACATAAAAACGTGCCGTAAAAAACTAAAAAGCTAAGAATCTCAGCTTTCCAACAAGCCCAAACACATGTCTATAGGTCTGCGTTAAGGAGATTGCTGGCTGTTCGGGAAAAAATGACGAGATAAAAAAAAGGGTTGGAAAGCCTTACAGTTCAATAACTTTTGAATGAAAGAACATAAAAACGTTCCGCAAAAAACTGCAAAAAGCTAAGAATCTCAGCTTTCGAACAAGCCCTAACACATGTCTGTAGGTCTAGGTTAAGGAGATCGCTGGCTGTTAGGAAAAAAATGACGAGATAAAAAAATGGTTGGAAAGCGCTATTTTTTCACTTGCAACAGCGCCGCTTACAGTTAAATAACTTTTGATTGAAATAACATAAAAACGTGCCGTTTTAAAAAGCTAAGCTTTCGAACAAGCCCAAACACATGTCTTTAGGAGAAGGAGATCGCTGGTTATATAGGCCTATATATTTAGGCCTATATTTACACCGCACGCCTCACCCGAAAAGCACTGATGATCATCAAAGACACAAGCCACCCTGCACACAAACTGTTCAGCCTCCTGCCCTCTGGAAAGAGGTACAGGCGCCTCCGTTCCCGTACCACCAGGCTTGCAAGCAGCACGATGCATCAAGCAATCAAGATACTGAACACTCAACCCACTCTCCCTTCACTGTCAGCCTCTAGCCAGCCAGGCCACTGACAACGCTCCCCCCCCTCATCCCCACCACCATATCTGCGACTGAACATTCCACCTGCACTACTACATCTGTGACTGAACTTTCAACCTGCACTAACTCAAAACATACACATGCACACACACACACACACACACACACACACACACACACACACACACACACACACACACACACACACACACACACACACACACACACACACACACACACACACACACACACACACAAGCACACTGCACTTTCTGCACTAAACCCAAACATACACACACTGACACACAACTCATACTCACACACATACACACACACACACACACACACACACACACACAGGTACACACACACAGACGCACACCGCACTTTCTACCTGCACTAAACACACACACACACACACACACACACACACACACACACACACACACACACACACACACACACACGCACACACGCACACAAAACACATACAAACACACACACACACATACTGCTGCTGGTGTATTTAATAAAAACCTTTTTTAATTATTTATTTCTTCAAATGCTACTATTACTATGTCAGAACGCTATAAAGGACTTTTAGAAAAAAGAACAACAAAATACCTCCTCTTAATGTATGTTCTCTACAAGTCTTCTGTTGTCCAGTCTTGCACTTTAAATGTCTGTATGAGCAATGTCTACGTCCATACTGTCTATGTCCATGTATGAGTACTGTCTATGTCTATACTGTCTATGT
>NW_026946357.1:130000-145000 GCF_034702125.1 Engraulis encrasicolus | reverse complement strand
ATTCTTTTTTCTCATGGCTTGACTGCCCTTTAGGCTTCCCTTTCTTATGGAAATATTGGTTTTAATGTTTTTTCAAGTAAGGTTCTTGTTTTGTACACATACCCCTTGATTTCGATTATTTAAAAAATGAAAAAGTAACCTCTAAGATGTAATATAAGAAATTACACAGATTTATTGCTACCTGGATTTCACTGTACAGTAGTAGAACACATCTTGAAAAACAATTTTTGTCTCGCATTTTTATTTTTTATTTTATTCACAATAGTTACATCTATGGTATTCAGGTCGTTTTCGACCCATATGTGATTACCATAGAGAAACAAGGGAAATAGGAGGAACTGTGATGGAGTGGCCATTGTGGGTGTGTGCTGACCCACCAAGCCTGGCTCTGTGGTGTAGTGGTCAGAGCCGCAGTTTTTTACCCCAGAAGGTCCGAGTTTGAGTCCCAGTGGGTCAACTACTCCCCTTCACTGAAAATGGTGTTAGAGGTGGAATGGCTGATTGGGGCCATCTGAAGTGTACCTATTGAGTGTCAGGTGTAATATCAAGTGAGGAATCTCCATGATAGGTGTCCCTGTGCAAGGAACCCCACCCCCAGAAGCATAGATGAAGCATAGATGATGAGGCGCACTGCATGCAACAAGCCAAACCAATGCATCACACTGTGTGTGTGTGTGTGTGTGTGTGTGGAATTCAAGACGATTCGTCTAATGAATTGTTGAGAAGGGACCATTCGAACAAAACGTTGGACCATTCGTAGAAGGCATGGGGCGTTTCGTGCAGTACCTGAGGATTTTTCGTAGAAGACCTAAGGACGTTACGTTCAACCCATGCAGACCTTTCGTTTAACTGGGCAGACGTTTAGTTTAGTCTGCTTATTTTATTAGCCTATTATTTTTATATTTTATCAAACTTGTGTGCCTACCACCACAATGCAATGAAAACAAAAATCGAACCATGTAGAAAGTGTGTGCGTGCGTCTCTATTTTTTTAAATTAATTTTTCATTTTAGTTTAGGCTGCTTTTTTATCATTAGGCCTATTTTATAGCCTATTTTATAAATATACTATATCGTAACGGACTGCCTCTGCCTCCTCCGGAGTGAGATAACAGCGTTACCCCCTGTGCACTATAAAATGGGGTTAATTTCAAATGGCGGGTGAGACTGTCAGGAAGCAACAAGCCATGAAGGGGGACCATGAAGTGTGCGCCGAGAAGATCAGCATTCGCAAGAATGCTAAGCCAGACATTGATGTGAGCTGCTCCAAATTGAGACCAAGCGCACAAGTCTGCAAACAAGGGTTTTGCAAAAGTGCACTACTAAAAATAAGAAAAGATATTCGTTGTGTTGATCTGAGTTATTTCTAATGTGTTGGTCACTGATTTGTATTCATTTTTGGAAAGGTAACGGCAGTCTTATTGTTGCCTGGCTGGCGCCCATCTCATAACTTAAAACAGTCGGTTGCACCGCTACAATATCGACGAAATGTTTTAAAATGTAGGCTTACAACAGTAATTTAAAGGTAAGGGATAATGTATTGTCCACACGTGACTATAAGAAAATATTGCCCTACGGGGCGAATAAGACCCCCGATGCCGAAGGCAGAGTGCTGTTATTCCGCTTCGAAGGAAATATATTTCCGTAGTCACGTGTGGACAATACATTATCCCGCTTATCCCGCCTTTATCAACATTAGAAAGCATAGAATACATAGTTAACCAGTAGTTTATATTAACAGGTTTATTGCCATTTTATAGCGTGCGCAAAGAAAGATAGTTCGTGGGTGGAACGCTCATAATATAAAAAGAAAGAAAGGAGTCGCACACTGGAGCTGAATGCAGAATCAAAAACTGTATTAAACAAAGCCGAAAAAAGTAAATAAAACCGACAGACAGGGGACAAACATTTCGGGTCTAGCCCATCATCTTCCTTTTCTTCCTTTTCATTATACTGCTCTTGGAATTACGCACCGAGCGATACGCTCAGGATATGACATTGGCGCGGACGCCACCCCACCATTACGCTCATAATTTAAAAAGGTTAACAAGCAACAGAGTTTGGCTACTTTCTAACTTGTTACAGCCACATTGCGCTTCAAACTGTTTGCAGGCTGCCTCATTCACTGCGCGATATCTACTAAACTCGGGTTCATAACAGGATCATTTCTATCTGATCGGCGACAGTATTCCAGAAAAAAGCATAGACAACCCAAGCACTGATGTGCGCCCTGACCATCATCGCCTATCGATCCTGCTACAGGCTGAACACTGTGCGCCGGATGGTTGGCTGGAGGAGGCAACGCTAGCCTAAAGAGTAGGCTACTTCACCCTTAAGGAAACTATCAACGAACTCCTCACTTGTTAAAAAAATACTAGTGTTAATAAAAGATGTCACGACAGCGGCCGGCGGACAGTGACAGTTTGCTTTCTTGAAATAACAACACTCGGACAATAGTGTAGACTTGTGCGCTACACGCTGGGGTGGGGCAGGGCTGCTGAGCTGTCTGCTCCAAGCTGTCGTGCCGGGACGTGCGCAGTAGGTATCCATTGCGTACGGCCAGTCGCTTTGGGAACTGTGGGTAAGTTGCATTTGGGTAGGCTATTGCGCGTGTTATAGTTGAATTAAGTATAACGAGCCAACGTCCGGCAGCAGTGGCTGAGTGTGTAACTTAACTTTTGTAGGCTACTATCGTCCGAGTGTCTCCAGATTGTGATTATCCATTCATTTATTCAAAGACGATAGCAGTTTACAGACGCTGCTGGCTGCATGGATATTGTGGTGGTTTTCCCTCCTAATTGTAGGCTATTTTATGAAATTGTAAAAATAAAACGACCACAACCTTTACTCCTGTTGTCTGTCGTTCCTGAATCTTGGTCTAAATTTCACCTCTTACAATAGTGTCCAGTCCAATGAATGATCCTGCATCCATGGCTAATTGGATAAAGCATACTAAGTGGACATGAAAGAAATGCGAAATTACAACAGCCTCTGCAAGCACTTTATTTATCACATGTGAAACGAGAGGGCAGAAAGTGCAATTAGTTAATACATGAAACAGTGTACAGGTCAGTGCTGGTAAAAAAAAAAAGAGTTTTAATGACTTGCACAAAGTTGATGCTCGTTTGGTGAACTTCAAAACCTGCGCTGTATTCAATAAAAGCTGGGCATAACGCACGGTAAATAAAGAAAAGGACTGAAAATGAAAATGAATCAAATCCCAGGAAAAGACAAACCGTATCCCGGGAATCCCGGGAAATAAGTGATTCAAAGTCGCAGTTGGCCTATTGAAATTTGTCCTCAAATTGCACCAAATCTGGGTGGTAATCCCCTATATGTGGTACATATTCTATGTTGTAGCCTACTTCAGTTGTTGGTACCCAGAATTGCATTTTTGTCGAGTAATGTCCATTTGAACCTCACGTGAAAGTAACGGGGACTGTGCTGCATTTGATGGATGGAGCTGATATTACGCACATAATTCCACTGAATAAACATCCAACTGCGAGCCAAACGGTAACTTGTCGTGGTCTACTAACCCCAACTCCGATGAAGTTGGGACGTTTGGTAAACAGTGAATAAAATCAAAATGCTATCATTTTCAAAACATTCAATCTATTCATTAGATGGAGAATAGTGAAAAGACAACATATTAAGTGTTAAAACCGAGAAAAAATATTGTTTTGGGGGACATATGTACTCATTTCTAATTTGATAAATCCAACACGTCTCAAAAGAGTTGGGACGGGGATCAGTGAAATTTAGTAAACATCCAAATAAGATAAAACAACAAAGAAGAACATTTCAAAATGAATTGTACTGACGGACAATATAGGTGTCCAGGTATAAGATCATCACAGAGAGGCTGAGTCACTCAGAATTAAAGATGCAAAGGGAATAATTACCATAGTTATTACATACATTTTTGAATTCCCTTTGATTTACCACGATTGAGTGTATATAAGACATATTTTTGTTAATAAAATCATTGTATAGGTTCATGACATCATGAAATATATATTGGCTGTAGTCTCACTCTAATTCCTGGAGTGCTAGAGCTATTGAAAATTGACCATATTAAGAATGCTTAATGCATGAAAATGACACAGGGGTTTAACATTCTCCTAAGCACCTGAGCTCACTTGAAATAGACCCAGAAGACATGGGAAACTGTCCTTTGCTTACAGAAGTCAGCAGAAGTTGTAGAAGTCCATTCTTTTTGACAATAATAGAGCATTGCACATCCTGTGCTACAGTGAAAATGGACCATCCAACTTGTGTTAGTGCTAGCTTCAAAAGTCAGCCTCCATGATGGCATGCAGGTGCAGTAGTGCATTGGTTAAGATGTTCTCACTCATCTGTAGAGTTAACCCTTTAAGCGCCAAAGTCGCAGAATTGCGACAGGACGTCATCATGAACAAAAGCGCATGTAGATCAAACCAGCGGTCTTAATAGTGTTCATCCTCCCTACCAGTAGTTGGCAGACATGCTACCCTTTCAAACAAGACTACGATTGCGTCATTTTGTAGTTCACAGAGTCTTTGGTGAAGCAGTAAAAGAGGCGACCTGTGACGCGACTACAAAATGCGGAAGTAGCCACTTTGCGTCTTTGACTCGAGGCGTGCGAGTTGGGTTTGTGTTGTTATCAGTGAACTATCAGCGAGCTATTTCATCATGGCTAGTGAGAAGTTGAATCGTGATGAAGTTCTGAGCATGTTATTTGCCTATTCTGACTCCGAAGGACAGTTTTTATCTCACGAGGGGGATAATGATCGGACGAGCACTCTTTGTTTACCGTGGCGAAACTTCCGAAGGCTGTGATGCCGACATGCGAAGCAAGGATGTTCTCTAAGCACACACATACATTGAAACTCATTCGGTGACTTTATCCGATCTCAAGTGAGTCGGTGGTAGTGGCGAATGCAATCGTGGTGTCCATACAGGTATTGGTGGAGGAATTAGGGTGAGAGAAGTGGGCCTGGTAATGTTAGCTTGGGCTGCCTCCATTCAGCCCTCGGAGATGCGGGTAGCCACCTATCCGGACGCAAACGCAATAATCCCGGGATCAGACAAACACTGTTCACCAAGCAGCACACACGCACTCATTCTGTCCCTCTTTCTGACTTCTACTGGGTGGATGGCAGCGGCGAACGTGCCATATCTCCGCATGGAGAGGTTTTGGTAATAGAACGCACGGTGAAGAGAAGACGCATAGGCAACCCTAAAACATGAATGTTTTAGACTCGTTGTTGACAATCAGACTGGTCACAGCGTTTTGACTGTCTTTGTAAGAGTTATAAATCAGTAAAACAGCAAATAAAGACGAAAGAGGTGGCGATATATTTCTCTCAAACGGGGGAGAGGGTGGAAGGGCGCTGCGCTCTCCACGCGAGGGGGCGGGGATTGTGTTCCTAATCGGCTTCAGGTGTCAGGCTATAACGTAGCCTAATTACGTTGGACACAATACTATGGATATAATACTTGTGATTTCATACCCATTATGTTGACAATTTGCCCATTAGTTTTGTGAAATGTAAGTGACAAACTGTAGAAGTCACTGAGCTAGACTGTGCCATGATCAACCATTTTACTGCCTATACAGCGCCTGCTCCAAAGGCCATAGTAGGCTATACAGATGTAAAAATAGGCATAAATATGAATTGAATATGTGTGTGCTGACCCTTTCTGTGAAAGTTTCACAAGCTAAAAAGGTACAGGTTACAGATACAAACATGTTCGGCCCTCCAGGCAAAAGTAGTAATTGTTGCATTATATATTTCAATATTATTGCATTATATTAGGCCTATTGCAATATTACAATATATACTATATATATTCTGCCTAAAACTACTTATTTCCTTGACCATAGTGTATGTGCACTACGTGATAGTAATGGAATGTCAAATATTGCTAAATAAATTCAATAATCTATTGAAAATTATCAATATTTTCCAAAAATTATTAAAAATTCAAAATGGCCGCCACCATATGACTTCATAATATGCAAATTAGGTATGCATATTTACTCCCAAAATAATCTTGGGGTCATCCCCAATATTTGTCTAATTGACAGTCAAGCTCTATCTGTTACCAGTGTCAAGCCACAGTCATTTGAATTTATCATGCCAACATTCAGCTTTTTTGAAAAATATTGCATTATATTAGGCCTATTGCAATATTACAATATATACTATATATATTCTGCCTAAAACTACTTATGTCCTTGACCATAGTGTATGTGCACTACGTGATAGTAATGGAATGTCAAATATTGCTAAATAAATTCAATAATCTATTGAAAATTATCAATATTTTTCAAAAATTATTATAAATTCAAAATGGCCGCCACCATATGACGTCATAATATGCAAATTAGGTATGCATATTTACTCCCAAAATAATCTTGGGGTCATCCCCAATATTTGTCTAATTGACAGTCAAGCTCTATCTGTTACCAGTGTCAAGCCACAGTCATTTGAATTTATCATGCCAAAATTCAGCTTTTTTGAAAAATAAATTGTGGCGCTTAAAGGGTTAAATACAGTGCTGAATGGTATAAATGGGTTTTAAACAGCATGAAAAGCCACTCATGCATTATATTTTGAAGGGAGATCTTCGATTACTGCCACATATTAAGGTCAAATTGCATTCTCTACTATGTTTTAACAGTTTGGCTCCATCATAAGGACCAGCATGTGATAAAATGGTGGGTTTTTGGTCAAGACCTGTCACACTGTAAGCACTACAGAAAGGAAAACATTGCAAAACATGACAAGGAATACACCCACCATTTAAGCTGGTGAAATCGTGTCCAAGATAGGAATTAACACTGTTTTTTATATAAAATCATCTCATCGGTTAATGTATTTAACTGTTAAGTGTTGTATTTTGTTTTTTTTTAGTCTTCCTCGACATTTGCTGCCATTTATTGTCCCCGTCCCAACTCTTTTGAGACGTGTTGGATTTCTCAAATTAGAAATGAGTACATATGTCCCCCAAAACAATATTTTTTCTCGGTTTTAACACTTAATATGTTGTCTTTTCACTATTCTCCATCTAATGAATAGATTGAGTGTTTTGAAAATGATAGCATTTTGATTTTATTCACTGTTTACCAAACGTCCCAACTTCATCGGAGTTGGGGTTTGTATGTCGAATATGCCTTAATTTGGCTTTTTGCTATTCGCCTCTGGCATCATCCGAGCATGTGTAGTGCGAGACGCCATTATGACCGTTGCGCGTAAAGATGTGCAAGAAGATGGGGCCGTCAAACACAGTAGGCTATGGCTACACATGACATCTTTGTCATGAAAATCGTTAAATACTTGTGAAGACAATCATGCCCCCAAAATCCACCTCCATTAAAGGCAATAGCCAAATTTTGGTCAATATCACTGCAGCATAAAATGGCGATCTAATAATTTTCACTTGATGGTGGCAAGATTTCCAGAAAATGTAAACCTCTTATGTCAGAGAGAGAGAGAGAGAGAGAGAGAGAGAGAGAGAGAGAGAGAGAGAGAGAGAGAGAGAGAGAGAGAACAACAGAGCAGAACGCTGAACCGGAGGTCCTAAATCAGCCGCACCATTGTGATATTGAAATATTTTATGATTGTGTTTGCTAAGACTTTGACGACGGTGTTATGGATGTTAACGGGATACAATGTTGCGCATATATATAGGCACCTGCACTAATGTAGGCTATAGTTCAACCAAAATGGAAATCAGAAAAATTAATTGCATCGCGCTCACCATTCACCGGCCTGAAGTCATTTGGTGCGGTTATGCTTCAGTGATATGTAGACCGACAGTTGGTTATTGCCTTTAATGGAGGCGGATTTCGGGGGCATGATTTTGTTGACAAGTACTTATTTAATTAACGACTTAAATGAAGATGTCATGTAGACTGTTTGACGGCCCCTTCTATAGGATAGCATCCATCCATCTATCCATCCCTTCCTCATCTTTACGCGCAACGGTAATAATAGCCATTACTTTTCTTGTAGACGTTGCGCGTAATATTTTATTCATTATCGACTTATTTCAAGCAGCATTCCACTGTCCACTCTGCGTGGCCCTGTTGAAAGGGTTGCCTTGTCTATGCGGGAGGGGGAATGACTTCCACTGAACACGGCAGGTCATTTGCATGACAAGACTTCATGCCCATTAGTGAACACTTTGTTCTCAACAACTTCCCATTAAGAAATGTGTATTCTGAATGTGTTTGTCACCATTTTCAGCAAGCCTGGCGTCGCCATGAGGACCTGATGTTTTCCACAGAAAACATGCATGGTTGCAACCACTTACAAAAAAAACCCCTTCTCACCGTTTCACTGAATTTAAAGACTCACTGCTCTGATGTAGCCTACTCTTTATTATTTGGTGTTGGAACTGTCTATGCATCGCGTGGCATGGGCAGACGTTGGTAGGCTATACGCATGCATACACGCACACAAAACGGTTCAGTTCAACGTTTATTGACCAGCAAGCAAGCGGCGCAGTACCAGCTGATTTGCTCTAGAGTCGCGAAGTGAAAACTGACTTTCAAACCCACATGGCAATCACATTCAAGCGAGAGCGCGCACGCTGGGAAGAATGTTCCATTCATGTTGATGTGGCCAGGGGGAAAGTGTTGCAAGAACATTGGACTCATTCAATATCATTGTGCAAAGTGTGTGTTGCAATATTGTGCTGGGGATATGTGTTGGGGATTTCTCGTGTGTCTATTTTGTTTGCATAAAACGATTCCACCAATAGTGCAAATTACAAGTAGTTCTAGGCTACGTCTGACAAGTAGAACTACGGAGGAATTCTAACGAAACCTAAAACAAAATAGGCAGTTAGCTTATTTAATAACGAGGCCAAAATAGGTAGCTACCAGCTTATTTAATAAAGAGGCCTAATAGGCTACAAATAAAATAATTGCTCAAAACTATTGCCTTTACAGTTAAAATGAGCGTGAAAAATAGCTGAATTACATTTTTAAATCAACAAAAGACGTTAGAATGAGCGTTAAAAACAGCTGATTTACATTTTTAAACATTTACAAAATAAGCAGCCTGAAGGCTTGAAGGGATTGGAGGAGGATTTCCAACAAAAAAAATAGGCAGCCTGAAGGGACGTTTTCTCTCTCTCTCTCTCTCTCTCTCTCTCTCTCTCTCTCTCTCTCTAAACTGTAGCATGGATTTAACACGGGTGCATTCTGTAGGCTATGTTTTCCGACACTGTTGTATCTTTTCTGGCTCATGCGCAAACTATTTGTTGTCATTCAGAATCAGAAACATCAGAGTGTCGGCAGACAGCTTTCTCTTGTTGCTGGTGCTTTGCATTTAATTTGAATAGTGAAGCTATAGGCCTACTCTCCACACGTAGATATTCCAGACCCCCAGAATACGGTAGCTAGAAGCTTTCATCTAAAAAGTTACCGGAAAGTCGCTGCATGACAACTAAATGTGAAGTGGTCAGGATTTCTAGCACGCTGCCCTGATTCAAAGCGACAAGGCTGTGCTTGGTCCCGCCTCTCTGCCCGCAGCTGGGGCTATTCAAATACTGTTTCAGAAATGTAAGGAGTAGAAAGTAACATAGGCCTACAGATATTTGTCAAAACATATATGGAGTAAAGTAACGGCGTAAAAGTGAAAAAAGCTTCTCAAATATTGTCTAGATAATTGTCAAAAAATGTAAGGGCTTAAACGTAAATTGTCAAAAAAATGTAACGACGTAAAGGTAAAAAAAAAAACCAACAACATAGGCCTACCAGTTAAAATGAGTAAGTACATTTTATTTATAGGCTAGATTTACATGTTTAAATCAACAAAAAACAAAACTTAACAGCTGATTTAGATATTTAAATTAAAAAAAACGTCAAAATGAGCATTAAAAAAGCTGATTTACATTTCTAATATAGGCAGGCTGAAGGGACATTTAGTTGAAACCTAAGGATCTTTAGTTCAATTTTAAGGACGTCATTATACGAATGGTCCAACGTTTTGTTCGAATGGTCCCCTCTCAAGAATCCATTCGACGAAAAGACCTGTACCCTATATGTATATGAGTGTGTGTATGTGTGTGCGTGTGTGTGCGCGCGCGCGCGTGTGTGTGTGTGTGTGTGTGTGTGTGTGTGTGTGTGTGTGTGTATATGCCTGGCAAAATGTAACTCAAGTGCTGTAGGCAGACTGATTTCTCGCAGGTGATTCATGCAGCTCATCCACATCGCAGAATCTAACCTCTAACATCACCACCCTGTGTCCTCCTCCTCATTGTCATCAAAACATGATCTAAAACCTGTGTGATTGTATATCTTCTCTGAATTTTTTCACTCTGGAAATGGGACACAGACACAGAGAAAATATGCTAGCCACCTCACATTGTCTTTATATAACCCTGAAAATGAATTATTGTTTTCGTCAAATTTCCTGTAAACACATTTCAGCCCTCATCTAGATTCACACTCTAGCTGAGGCTTACCTTTACAGTGATATAGGGTAACAGTCACTGTAGACTCATACTTGTACATTTATTACAAGTAAATAATGCTCAATATGTAAACAGAAAACTGTGAGTGTTATTTGAAGGCTATATTTTACTAGTTTGGGCTCGCAATGTATTTGGCACATTCAATTACCATGTTAGCACATTTTTATTAACTATTTCATAGCCAATCTTTAGCAAATCATCATCATACATAATGAAAGTGTGAATATGCTCCAAATAAATGATTTGAAGGATCCATATGAAAACTACGTAACATTAGTCTCCGAATGGCGAAAACTGTTATTTTTTAATCTCCTTATGTCTTTGTTCTGTCATACAAGAGTCAAAATACTTTAAGAACCCTACTTAGATACACTATTCCATTGTTGAATGAGAGCATACTGAACTATGTCCAGACTTAATTGATCCATATGCTGAAATGACGCAGAAACGCCCTGCGTCAAAATGACATGAAAAAGTCCAAACTCTTGGACTTTTATGTGAAAGTGAAAGCCCATTGGGAAACTCCAACTCCCATTTTCATTGTGACACAGCACTCCACAGCACACAAGTGAACACTGCACACAACGAAATTGCATTTATGCCATTCATAGAGGAGGATGGGGGAGAGCACTGGTTGATTACTCCCCCCACCAACCTGGCGGGTCGGGAGTCGAACCGGCAACCTTTGGGATGCAAGTCTGACGCCCTAACCGCCCACCCATGACTGCCCTTTTATACATATTCTCATGATGTCATGCTGCCCCATGAGCTAGCTGGCAATATCTATTTTACCTAGCAGTTCATTTCTTATTTCAGTTTTGGCTGTAATGATTGCTCTATAAGCTACTTATTATGAACCGGGTCGAAAACGACCCGAACACCACAAGTGCTATATTTTTTGATACAGCATTACAGAATTTATGAAAAAAAAATGTTTTGCTTTATTTTGTTAAAATAGAGGTGGCTGACAAAGTCAAAAAGCCTTGACACAAGAAACTAAACATAAGGGGCTCATTTACACAGTCAAAGTTGAAAACGGGTCGGTGACGACCCGAAGACGAGAGGAGGGTTAACACACCAAGGGCTTTCCATGACCATGCAGTTGACACATTAAATGCCTTTTTCACACAATTAGCAGTCAATGAATGCATTTCTAAAATTTCCTTTACACACAGGAAAACCACAGCAACAAAACAATGTATATTTTATGGCATCTTTTCAAATGCTTTCACACAGTATGTCAAAACTGGAAATACAACATCCAAATCCTTATTTCAGTAAAATGCCTTTACATGACATTAGCAAGAGTACAGTAAACAGATTATTGATAAAAGTAGAAGAAAACCCTCCAATTTTAGTTGTCCGGTTCTGTTGACAGTTTTTGACAACAGTTTTACAGTAAAAAGTTGTCTCACAATCACAGAATGAAAATGCTTTTGTAACGGTAAGAGAGAAATGTTTATGAGAAGAATGTCTATAGGCCTAACAAAATCTTCATAATTCCCGTTCATCTAAAATTACTGAATCATGTTTAGAAATTGCATATATCACTCTGTCAACAACACATCTCTACTTGTCTCTACTTCTTGCGCAAACTAAAGAAGGCAAGTGCTACACCCTCCATCATGACAACATTCTACAGAGGAACCATAGAGAGCGTCGTGTCCAGCTGCATCACAGTGTGGGGAGGAAGCTGCACGGAGAAAAACAGGAAGACACTCCAGCGTGTTGTGAACACAGCGAAGAAGATCATTGGAGTACCACTCCCCTCCCTGCAGGACATTTACACCGCACGCCTCACCCGAAAAGCACTGATGATCATCAAAGACACAAGCCACCCTGCACACAAACTGTTCAGCCTCCTGCCCTCTGGAAAGAGGTACAGGCGCCTCCGTTCCCGTACCACCAGGCTTGCAAGCAGCACGATGCATCAAGCAATCAAGATACTGAACACTCAACCCACTCTCCCTTCACTGTCAGCCTCTAGCCAGCCAGGCAACTGACAACGCTCCCCCCCCTCATCCCCACCACCATATCTGCGACTGAACATTCCACCTGCACTACTACATCTGTGACTGAACTTTCAACCTGCACTAACTCAAAACATGCACACACACACACACACACACACACACACACACACACACACACACACATACACACACACACACACACACACACACACACACACACACACACACACACACACACACACACACACACACACACACACACACACACACACACACACACACACACACACACACACATACACACAAGCACACTGCACTTTCTGCACAAAACCCAAACATACACACACTGACACACAACTCATACTCACACACATACACACACACACACACACACATACACAGGTACACACACACAGACTCACACCGCACTTTCTACCTGCACTAAACACACACACACAAACACACACACACACACACACACACACACACACACACACACACACACACACACACACACACACACACACACACACACACACACACACACACACAAAACACATACAAACACACACACACACACACATACTGCTGCTGGTGTATTTAATAAAACCTTTTTAATTATTTATTTTCTTCAAATGCTACTATTACTATGTCAGAACGCTATAAAGGACTTTTAGAAAAAGCACAACAAAATACCTCCTCTTAATGTATGTTCTCTACAAGTCTTCTGTTTTCCAGTCTTGCACTTTAAATGTCTGTATGAGCAATGTCTACGTCCATACTGTCTATGTCCATGTATGAGTACTGTCTATGTCTATACTGTCTATGTCCTTACCTAGATTAGTCTATGTCTGCATGGGAGAGCAAGAAACGCAATTTCAAATTCTTTGTATGACCAGTGCATGTAAAGAAATTGACAATAAACTTGACTTGACTTGACTTGACTTGACATCTGCCAAAATTGGTACGGTTTTGGTACGGTAAATACAGTAAATGTCTGAAGTCAATGCTGTCCATGAAGTCATGATTTAGAAATACATGAAAAGGTATTATAGATTCAATAATTGCAGGGCCGGTTCTAGTCCATTTGCCCTCGGGAAACCCTTAGGAACCCCTGTTCCTTTTGTGGATTTTCAAAATTCGCATCTGTAAACATAGTGTCTTCAATTTGATCTAAGATCTACTGCGGTACCTGCATATGAGTGGCCATGAATACCATTGACAGCATTGTCAGTGTAAGGTTTACTGTAATTTTTTATGTATTTTGTGTGACATTCTAATTCTGTGGGACTTTCAGGCTTTATCCTCCCAAGACATTTGGCACCCTATGCAACCGTCTTGTTTGTACTTTTACATGTATTTGTTTCATGATATTTTGTTCACTGTAAGTAACACTGCAAAACTTTGTATGTTATATCATACTATAAACAGTATTTCTACTGTACCTCTTATAGTCAACAGTAAAAAATGTTTTGTACCGAAATCATCATGAATGTCAACAACACATGAAGTCAGAGTCCTGTTGCCTTTGGAAATTTAGTGCAAACAGTGAATTGCGTGATTTGAATGCATGCACGCTACCTGTAAAACTGATTCATAGAAGTCTATGCACCTTCTGTAATGTTGAAAATAGCCAGTGTTTTTAAGTCTTGTGTAATTTGATTGACTCAATGTACCTTGTGAAATGAAAACAAGTGTTATTGTTTGACAGACGTATTTCATTTTGAGCCATGTTTCTAGTGTTTTGGTAAAGTGAGTGTGTACAGAAAATGATGTGTTCTATTTTGAAATGAGTACTTTGTGTATATTTAACAGTGTGTGCTTTTGAGAAGAATATGAACTGTTTGGCCAATTGTGTTTGGTAGGTGGTAGTCTGTGTTAAGAGTTTAGAAAAAGTATCCATAGTATGGGTAAGTGCTTGTTAGCAATTGAAAAAACTGTAAATAATGTTAATATCAATCAAGACAATAATACATGTACATGTCAGTGACAGCTTGGATGATCTACCTCTATATCCCTCTGGTTGTGTTACTGTCAAAAATTACCGTTTTGAAACTTCAGTCTTAAATCATTTGTCTATTTTTCATCATACACAACTGACAATTTATGATATCCTCCAGCTAACCTGTTCAAATGCTTAAAATGAGATATAATGAAATTCCAAAAGAATTGTGGAATATACACCAATTTGTTACATTCATGGTGTTTCAGTCAAAAATGACCGGACCATTAGTTTACATCTCCCAAATTTATAAACTGTTATACTACATTCACTTTACTCTCATATTCTTTTTGTTAGGCTTTCCAGAATGCAACCATATGTGCCACTTAAGTATAGATGTTTACAGTTAGTAGAAATACTTGAAAATAGTGAAGGTGTTCCAAACGGCCTGAAAACCTCTGAGAAGCCCTAGACTCCATAGGGCTAATAAAACGAATTGGTTAACCCTCCTGTTACCCTCAAATTTTGGAACATCCGTGATCCTTGGGGTCAATTTGACCCCCAACCACTTAAATCTCTACAATCTCTAGTAGAAAACAACACTTTGGCACATG
>NW_026946357.1:0-125000 GCF_034702125.1 Engraulis encrasicolus | reverse complement strand
ACTGTGCTGACCTGTCAGTTGTTAGATGGCGTTAGGTTCCCCCTAGTGTTTATGTTCAGTACTGCATCTGTAATTTCTTACTTCCTGTTGTTTACATTATGCATTTCCTACCTACCAACCTGTTGAAGGCTGTATGTGAATGAGCTCCGCCTGAATTCAATTGTTAGACACCTAAGAGTGGAACTATCAGTAAGTACACCTTTGTAAAAGTTGTTTAAGGACATTTCTTTCTAGAAGGTTGTCATAAAAATGCTCGATTTTAGTTCTTGAGAGATCGCTATTAACACACAGAGGTCTAATTGCCCTTCAGAGGGCAATTTGACATGTCTCCAAAAACAAATCTGTGAGTTTTTGTCATTGAAACACATAAGGTACACCATTAGAAACCTCAGACCTTCCAGATTTCATATATATATATATTAAATAAATTATATAGCTGGCCCAATTTAAAGAAAGTGAAAAGAAATCTTCGCATATTCTGTACTCTCTGCCTGTAGCAGCCACACCTATAGCTATTCATATGTAAAGTACCGGTGCTTGAGTGGCTATTCAGAGGTGACAACACGCCCCTTTCAGCTAGGGTAAACACAGCCATACAGCTCACTAGTCAATACACCAACTGAGGAATTTGCAGAAGACGTAGAGTTACAGGGGGGTTGGGGCTATCAGATCACATGGGGATTGACAAGGGGGTGTGTGCCATTAGAGGTTTGTTCACACCTATCTCATTAGTATTCAAATGAGACAGGCAGTGGCAGTGACGTAGTCTTTTTTGCATTTTGTATGAAAACAGCAAAACATTTCTAAATGCCCTTTCCACTTTTATGCTGCCAACAGATTTGTTTACAAGATTCAAACTTCAAAAGTCTTGGCTAGATATATTTATTTTGTGTTTTCATGAACTTTTTGAAGACCTCTGAAACCTGTTTTTTTGTACAGTTGTGTTTATACTCAATTTAAATAAAACATGTTTGTATGACATCCAATTTTCTTTCAGATTATTTCTTGTCAGGCTTTTCACAATACAACCATATATTCCACTTTTGCATAGATGTTTACTGTTAGTTGAAAATACTTGAAAATGTCAGGGTGGTGCAAGCAGCCTAAAAGCCTCTGAAAGGGCTAGACTCAGACTTAATATGTGAAGACCAACTGTGCCTACTCCTTTTTAGTATCCTGTAAAGAAGAAACTATTTTACCGTGTGGCATTCAATGTATTTGTTATGTAGGCTAAGCCTAATATTTTGTACCCTTTATTGTTGTGTTTCAGTTTTACAAAATTATTAAGATTCAGCAACTTCACTAAACCTCACAAACTGGAAACACGCTTCGAGTCTTAATTCTTTGTTCGCTATCTGTCAAGAATACTCCAGTATTGCCGGGACAGAATAGTAAAATGATAACCACTGTAAAAGGATAAGCAGTTGAACAACAGTGAACAGCACAGCAGAAGCATACAAGATGAGCCAACTGGGTCAAGAGGAACGTCAGTCTCAGTTGGAGACAAGATCTCATACCTCAGGTTCAACTTCACACAAATCCTCCAGATCATCAACCAGGACATCATCCAGCATAGCTGCAACAAGAGCCAGAGCTAAGGCTGAAGCAGCAAAAACTAAAGTATCATTTGCAGAGAAGGAGGCAGCAATGATAAGAGAAAGGGCTGAAAAGGAGGCAGCGATGATGAGAGAAAGGGCGGAAATAGATGCATGTCTTCATGTGTTAGAGCAAGAGAAAGAAGCAGCTGCAGCATCAACAGAGGCAGCTGTCTATGAAGAAGCAGCAGCAGAGCTCGAACAAAGACAAAGCAACGATCTTGTTGAGCTACAGGATCTAGCTCTTTATGATCCAATGACACGCACAGAAGACTATGTCGAAACCCAGCCATTCGATGCTCATCCACCACGATCGCCATCAGCCCCTAGCCCACAGCAATTAATTGTTCAGCATACACCAGTGACCTTTCGACCCCCCAGCCACAAAGACCAAGATTCACTGTACGAATCTTTCGTGGAGGGAAATGAACTCAGAGGCACGACTACTCTGCCCTACAAAGGCAAAGAGCAGTATGTGCATTTTCTTTTTTTTTTTAATGCTTTGCAGAAATGGAAAGTGCACGGTCAGCTCTTCAATCTCTTAAAATTTCAAGTTGTTCTGTAAACAGTTTCATGTAAATATTTGAGATTTTAGTTTGCGTTGAAAAATAGGCTAAAACCAAGCCAAAGTGCAGTATGGTGTTTTTGTTGCAGTTTGCCTATTCTTTTACTGCTGTTTGCCTTAGTTTCAGTCATTTGCTGCAGTCTGCCTTGGTTTACCTTGCCCTAGCCTTTGTTATTATATATTTTGAAAAGGGGCTTCTTGTAGTTAGTAGTTTGCAGCAGGGTAGTGTTGGTAGTTTGCAGTGTGTGTCATGATTATGTTAATCATGATTAATAATGCTAATGAGTGTGTTTACACTTTCTATGCAGAGCCAAACAACACCCAATGCTAATCGCGATTGCTAATAACTCACTAATCACTCACTCTATCTGCTAACCAATACACTTTCTAGACACTCCCAAGCAGCACAAACTTAAGACATCCCATTCTAAAATTGTTCATGATTGCATGTTTGTATGTTTACAAGGATTAGGGAAGAAAATGATCAAAGATCAAAGAAGATGCTAATCGCAATTGCTAACGGCTGAGTGTAGCCTTTATTAGCAGTAGGCCTAAAAATCTGTAAAATACACAATTGTTCCATTGCTTAAGCATCACGGAACATTTTTACATAAAAAAAATATGGTCAGTGCCTACTGATTTTCCCATAAAAAGAGTAATTATGGTCATCATTCATACGGCAATATCTGCTTGTGTAATTTTAAGCTGTAGGCTAATACAAAGGCAAAATGCAGTATAGCCTATAAAATTGCCAAATTGTGGAAACATTTAATAAAAAATATATGGGTGTGTTCAAATCACTTTAATCTATGTAATTACAAATGTTGGTGTTAACCCTATCGCGCCGGATGCATCATATATGTCTCATCAAATTCAAAGCCCTCTCCACGCTGACACAAAAAAAAATCGATCTGAAAAACATCCTGCGTGTCATTTCCAAACGTCCTGCAGTACGCGGAAACCGCCACAAGAGAGCAGCGGTCGACAACAAGTTGACCACAGCTCGGCGAAAAACAGGAAAATGGGGTAGAAGCGGTTTCCCTGACCAACGCTGAGATTTCGTCAAATTGCATAAGGTTTGTGTACAAATTTCCGAAATATAACTCTACATCCTTTAATTTGAACACCTGCTTTGTGCAATTAAGCAAGGAAGAGTTTATATTTTTACACCGTGTTGCAGAGAGATCGTGCTTAAACTGATGAGACATATAAGCACCATCCGGCGGTGGCAGGAAGTCAGCCATCAATGCATTTGCTCCATAGGGAAACTTACAAAGCACACCACGACGATCGTTTAACAAAACACACAAGTTGTTTTACTTCAAGACAAAGATATTGCCTTAAGAAACAGGTTTTACTTGCAATTTTGAAAATGTAATGCAAAATGTTGAAATTATGATCTCGTAAAAAATGCATTGAAGTGAATGGAGAAATGGTCCAATTGTAGTAATGGACCCATATATTCAAATTACACATCAAAAATGAATAATGATCTATATTACACTCATAAATAGGTTGTTGAGCATTGGATCAGCTATGTTTTTACATAGATTTTAAAAAATTACCCAACCAGGCTGTGGGAAATGTAAAATATGGTCCTGCTAAAACAAGGATAGGCTTAAAAAAATGGCAGGATCTCACTAAATATTTAAAGATAATCCTCAAATTAAATTGTCTGACAACTTTTTTAAATTAAAAAAAAAGTTGTAAATGCATTAAAAGTCATTTTTCAATGGTCATGAAATTGGAATTTTCATTCATTAAAAGCCTGATGCATCATATATGATGCATTAAATATCTCAGCGACCTTAACAAAATTTTGAATTTTTTTTTTACATTTCTTATAAGGGACCAATATTGAAGCAAATTCCAAAAAATTAGAATTTTCTCTCATTGCTTTCATGGTTCAGGTTTCACAGGGTTAAATAGGCCTATGAGTAAAAAGTTGTGTAAAGAAAACACAAAAAGCAGTTTTTCTCATTTTGGGTTTTTTGCACTTACTGCTCTTTGCCTTTATAGGACAGTTCTGGTCGCCATGCTTCTCATTCTGCCCCAGAGACATTTTTCCAAAGCAGGAAAATTCACCTGTTCCTCCTGACATTAAAATGAAAGACACAGCACTTAACCCCCCAGCCTCTCATGCCTACCAGGGTGACAAATGCTCACCTCAAAACTCATAAACCCATGTCTTGGCCCAGTATCTCATGAGAAGAGAGATAGTGAGCTCAGGACTGGTGGTCATGGGACATGGTATGGGAGCGTTTGGAGGAAGCCCAGAGGTGATTGAAGACGCCTTAATAAAAAGACTGGATGCCTTTCCTGTTATCTCCAACAATGACACACACAAGCTGAGAGAGTTAGGCGACTTGTTGAAAGAGCTACAAGGTGCAAAGGCAGAGGGGTTCCTACCTGGACTCATGTACCTCGATACAGCTAGAGGGGTGAATCCTATCGTTGAAAAGCTTCCCTTCTCACTACGAGAACGGTGGATGACACAGGGATCCAGATACAAGGAGCGGTATCACGTGCCTTTCCCGCCATTCAGCTACTTTGTTGAATTTGTATGTTCCCAGGCCAAGACTCGCAATGATCCCAGTTTCGCGTTCAACCTCTCCTCTACCCCCAGTCAACCCAAAGGTGAGAGAGACCAAAAGCACATCCACAAACCTGCACTGATAGTTAAGAAGACTGACGTCGCAGCCGCAGATGGGGTGTCTCAGGACAGCATGTCTTTGAAGACAGAACCAGACAAAGAATGCCCTATACATCACAAACCGCACCCGCTAACAAAATGCCGTGGCTTCCGACTAAAGCACCTGGATGAGAGGAAAGCCTACCTAAAGGAGAACTCGATCTGCTTCAGATGTTGTGCAAGCACTAGGCATATCGCCAAAGACTGCAAGACCACACTGCAATGCTCAGAGTGTGACAACGACATGCACATCTCAGCGATGCATCCTGGTCCAGCGCCGTGGTCACCTTATGGACAGGCTGAACACTCACTGGGGAATTACCACAGCGGGGAGCATGGTGGGGAGCAAAGCGGGGAGATTGGAGTTGCAGCACCCCCTGTTGTCAGCTCCAAATGCACAGAGATATGTGGCGACGCGCCCCAGCCTAGATCCTGTTCCAAGATCTGCCTGGTCAAAGTTTCACAGGCTGATAATCCAAGCATTTCTCACAAAGTATACGCTGTACTCGATGACCAAAGCAATCGATCCTTAGTGAAATCAGAGTTCTTCAGTCTGTTGGGCATTAACAGCAAGGCATCCCCTTACACGCTAAAAAAAAGTCTCGGGCAGAGTGGACACAGCTGGACGGAAAGCGACAAACATCATCGTGGAATCTCACTAAATTTCACTAAACCTCACAAACTGGAAACAGGCCTCGAGTCATAATTCTTTGTTCGCTATCTGTCAAGAATACTCCATTACTGCCGGGACAGAATAGGCTACTGTTAAAACAAATGTTGTTTCAGCAGTGAGCACAGTCCATGCACACGCCATGGCCCATGAAGTGTCCATCAGTAGTGCAGTCAGGGGGATCAGAAAACAACAAAATGCATCATGTCCTCCTTTCTCTCTGTGTGTAAATTGGGCCATCGTTTTTTTGTCTTTGTAAAATGCAGGTGAAAAGCAGTTAGTTACTTNCCCTAAATGTGACTGCGTGTGTGGCTGCGATGCAAGGACTTGCGGATGGCACAGCTCTACACGCATGCACAACAGTACGCATGGATCGGCTACTTTACACACACAGAGAGAGGGTGGATAAACAGTTGCACAGAGGAATAGGTACCTGTGCTTAAAGGGACACTTCACCCATTTTACATTAGGATCTCCATTGCTAGACACCCAGTCATACTTTTGAATGGTCTTGCAACAATCTCTCAATTCCCCCTGAGATAGGAGAAATCTGCATTCATCTCTTAACACTTCCTCCTACAATGATGTAAAAATCGTCATTTTGCATCATTGTAGGAGGAAGTGAAAGAGAGGTGGATTTCTGTTGAGAGTACAAGCCTTTCCCCCACCCTTTCAACCCCGCCCATAGGGGGTTGGACCTAATGCTCAAACAGACCTATCACAGATCAGTGTCCCAGTGCTTTTGAAATCACTGGCATTGAGGCTCCAGTAAGCAGTGTTGCCAGATTGGGCTGTTTCCTGACCAATTGGGGTGCTTGGGTAAAAATGGGTAAAAATGTCATTTTGCAAGAAAAGTCGCATTAGAATTGCAGTAGAATTTGGCGGGATTTAGTGCTTCCAGGCGGGTTTTGAGCATTTTTGGGGCTGGAAATCATCAGCCTCATCTGGCAACACTGCCAGTAAATCACTGGCATAGCTGGAAAGGAGAAGCTGGAGCACACTGCACCTTAGTTTTCAGGACTTTTTTGTAGAGACACCTGACCAACGTTTTGGTGTTGCTACACCTTCTTCAGAGTCAAATGATAGCAAGAGAGAGACACGCATTTCAAGACTTGACATTCACAGGTGATCCCACTTGGTTTGGCTAAATTGGTCTCATCTCATTGCAGGTAATTGACCCCACCCCCCATCACCAGGATAGTATTGCAGACAATTAGACAGAGAGGCTTCGTAGAAAGGTATTTTGGATTCATACTCTAAATTCAGTGGAGTCTCAGGGCATAAATGAGGAACTCAATATGTCTTGCTTTCTGTAACAAATTGCTCCAGCATCGCGGCTGTGGTCTTGTAATAATTGTAGCTGTGGTTTTATTGACAATGTTCTTTGTGTATTGTTTTTTCACTTTTTTGTTTTGTTTTGGGAAGTTGGCAAGCTGTCTAATTGTCTACAATCTTGTCCTGGTGTTGGGGGATGGGGTCAATTACCTGCAATGAGATGAGACCAATTTAGCCAAACCAAGTGGGATCACCTGTGAATGTCAAGTCTTAAAATGTGTTTCTCTGTTACAAACGGGTAACATAAGCGGACAGATGCATGGACGGAAGCTCAAAAAGGTTTAATATTCAAAAATGTCTAGGGATTTACAAAGGTCAGAAAGGAGCATGAAAACTCAATGTCCAAAACAAAATGAAAGTGCCATAGGCTCAGTCCAAAGAGATTCAAAGGCATAAACCAAAAAAAGGACGGCGGAGCGTCAGGAGACAGGTCAGGAGGGGAAGCCGGTGGGGAAGCACCTGTGACTGCAGTCTTCTGGCAGTCCTTTTATAGAACTGCTGCAGGTGACTCTGATGATCAGGTCCACAGGTGTGGCCAATCAGCCCGATAGGCACCAATCAAGCTAGCCTGCTGATTACATGAAAAGACATGAGGGGGAGCCAAACTGCATAATGGTGGAAAGACAGACAGACAATACATGGCACATGTAACACCCCCATATCAAAATGGTGATAGTCTCCATAAAACAAACAAATTAAGCAGGTGGGATGAATAAAGGTTGCACAACATCAGAAAATTGGCCAACCCCAACGAACTGGAATCATGGGTCCCAGCCAAGACTACCTGCACTGAAGCAGAACGAGATGGCAATTAATGAATTGAGCAAACATTTGTGCACACCAAAACCACCACCCGACCTAAAAACAAGAATCAGAGATTCATTAACCAAATATCACCAAATTAAAATTCTAGTGAAATGCTAATGCTGGTCAACAGGCACGAAACAAGCACAGAGAAGTCATCTTAGTTGTCGCTTGAATTTGAGATAGAGCATTCAAAAACGGTTAATGGTCTAAATCATTGTCACCGGCGGCGGCGCTATGACCCTGACCAACACAGTCAAGAACGCTAATGAGCCCAAATGTACAGAGAACTTTAGATAACTGTCCTATCTAAGTGCTGAAGTGCAGAGGGGTTCAGGTAGGCCTGTATAAACCTAATGTGAGTGGTCACACTGATTCGGTTGGTCTACAGCTAGCCCAAGGTTGAAGGGCACAAGCAAAATCTGTTTCTTGGACCTTCTAAAGATGGCCCATGTGGCAGAATTGAACAAAGTCTCCTAGAACCTGAGAGCCAGCATCGAGCTCCTGATCAGAGCAGAGGGAGAGTTTTAGAGTCACTAGACAGGGATCGGACAAGGGCCGTACTGTGACCATTTCGGCGGCGTTATCATGAGTCTGTTCTACACAACTTGAGCGTTGTCTACTGAACCACTTAAGAAATCGCCTAGAGGCCATTTTAGCGAAGCCCTTGTAGGGAGGAGTCAGTGGCCATAACTAAAGTTCAAACTAATGCGTAATCAACAATGCATAACTAGCAATTGATTACCAGGCACACATGAGCAAAATGAAAGCTCCCACTGAGGCAGCTTGTTACAGGTAGCAAGGTTACTACAGCAAAATAAATTGACAAAAACAGAGCCACGAGACAAGCTAAAAAGTAGCAGAACAGAGTGGATGTTTTAACAAACAGTTCATGGTGCATCAAAGGAAAAGCAGAACCGGACTTCCCCAAAAAACGAAATTCGCTGGAAGAGACAAAACAGCGAATTAACAAGAAAGGCAGAGCCTAGCCACGGATTGGCATGCGCAGAAAAACAAGGTGGATTGGTGCTATAGGCAAGGATTGTCCAGCTACACTGCCTAAGCTGAAAACTGTGGAAAATGAAAGCCTTGGTCTGACTTCGTACCTTCAGTGGCCTACCCAGCTCGAGGCTACCGGGAGCCCCCTCCTGGGTTATCCACACAAAAAACGAGCTTAGAAAAAGCAAACAATCCATGCCAAAAACAGCCTACTCACCACAAAAACTAGCGCAGCCAATATTTAACAGGACCCGTATAAAAAATAGGAGACGCGAGAGGTAACGGGAGGAAAAATCCCGGACGAGCCCCCAATATGTTACAAACGGGTAACATAAGGGGACAGACGCATGGACGAAAGCTCAAAAAGGTTTAATATTCAAAAATGTCTCTTGCTATCATTTGACTCTGAAGAAGGTGTAGCAACACCAAAACGTTGGTAGCGTGTGTGCACAAAATAAAGTCTTGAAAACTAAGCTGCAGTGTGCTCCAGCTTCTCCTTTCCAGTGATGTCTGTCCCACTGTGATGCACCTGCAAGCAGGGTTGCCAGATGAGGCTGATGATTTCCAGCCCAAAAAATTGTCAAAACCCGCCTAGAAGCTCAAAATCCCGCCCAATTCTATTGATTTCTATGGCTAAAATTGTTTTTTTTTTCTGCTAAATGCCATTTTCGCACACGGCTATACTAAGCAGCCCAATGGGGCGGGAAACAGCCCAATCTGGCAACACTGTCTGCAAGCTGAGTGAAGGACAAGAAGGCACCAAATTAAAAATGTATACTACTATTCTACTATATTATATGACCCACTTTCAATACATATTCATGTCTCCTCCAGTGGAATTCCCCTATAACCCTCTGGTTGTGTTAGAAACATGGTTACTTTTATGGTGTTAATGGTCAAAATTGACAGCCTACAAAAAAAGGTAATAATACATTGATTAAAAATGTGATTAGCATATTTTGTTATTAATACCTTTTAGACATCTTTTTGAAACAATTCCAAGGTGATTTAAATGTTATTCTGCTTTTTTTTTAGTGAATTGTAGGCTTTTTTCTTAACTTGCACCAAATCGTTTTATTAACTCTCTGGAGTCTATGGCCTCTCAGAGGCTTTCAGGCAGTTTGGAACACCTTTACTTTTTTCAAATATTTCAACTAACTGTAATTATCTACACTAATGTGGCACATATGGCTGTATTCTGAAAAGCCTTGGCAAAAAGAATATGATAGTAAATTGAATGTAATATAACTGTATATAACTTTGGGAGATGTAAATTAATGGTCTGGTCATTTTTGACTGAAATACCATGGATGTAACAAGTTGGTGTATCTTCCACAATTCTTTAGGTATTTCATTATATTTCATTTTGACCATTTGAATTGGTTAGCTGGATGATGTCATGAAGTATCATTTGTGTACGATGAAAAATAGAGAAGTTTCAAAACAGTCATTTTTGACCGTAACACAACCAGAGGTTAACCCTTTGATGCGTTAGCGCCCCTAGCGGTTACGGATACGGGACATCAAACGATCGAAACAACAAGTACAAACATATTTGTATAAACAAAATGTTTCAGAAAGAAAATCGATACACACAACTAATAAACACACTTGGTTCTACAAACACAGAAAACCCAACGATTGTTGCTGCCATGGTTTGCTCCTAATCCTCCATCAACCACACGCTATGTTCATTGATAAAGTAAACAAATAGTCCGACCTCGTCAAACTAATATCATGTATAAACATAATAGGAGCGTTTGAAACGGTCTGTCACCCCATATAAAATTCATTTACACCACCACAAAGACATACCTTAAGTGTGAAGACTTAGTTTGAATTTGATGTGTTATGAGTTTGCCTACCTTTAGGTGTTAAAAGTGACTGAATTCCCTCATTGAAATAATCCACGGAGACTTCGACATTTTGATGATGATAAAATCCTTTATTCCTCAAAATCGTGGCTGTACACTGAAGCATTAACCCATTAACCCTATCCAGACCGGGGGGGGGGGCTAAAAGTGCCCGCACCAACTTTGATGTCGTATAACTCCTGAATGACTAAAGCTATGACTACGAAACTTTGTGACTTTTCCTAAAATGAAGTTGGCTACAGTGTGATACCAAAAGATTAGATTTATAATTTTTGTTGTTGCCATGGCAACGGTTTTCTGACAGGTACGCCTGACCAAAAATCACTGATCTAAGTCTCATCATCATCACTTTTCATATTTTTTTACATTTTCATCAGCATCAGACACCCTTGTGAACATTTGAAGTGGTCTGAAGCAAATAATAACCAAAATTGATGTGCATTTCCCAAGGTAGATGGAAAATACATGAAGGTGACATTTTGTGCAATAAAACAGGAAATGATGTCATGATGATGTCATAATATCCGATAGTGACCCCAAATTGATGTCATTCATAGATCTTTGGCTGAAGATCATCCCCTCCAAGTTTGGTGGTCATACGCCATTCGGTTCCTAAGTTATGAGGGGAGGGGGGTCAAAAGAGCACCCCCCCTGGTCCTAGGAATGCCAAAAAAGCCCGGTCAGGATAGGGTTAATGCATAAGCCATTGGACTCACACTAACGCATAACATGGGTCTAAATAGACCCGCATTCATTTCCAATGTATTTCTGAGCATCAATCATGTATTCTCTCACACAACTTCTAAAACCAATACATTTTATCCCATAATTCTTCTAAAAGTAATTACATAGGTGGTACTTAATTCAAAAAAGTATTTTTTGAAATGTTCTTATATTTTTATTTTACAAATAAACATGAATTTGGAATTAAATCACTCATTTCTAGACGTGGACCGAAAATGGCCCGCATTCATTTCTAATGGAAGTCTAAATCTTTCACTATAATAACTTCCACACTTAATGTATTTTAATTGCTAATGGATTAACCCTCCTGTTACCCTCAAATTTTGGAACATCCGTGATCCTTGGGGTCAATTTGACCCCAACCACTTAAATGTCTACAAAATCAGTATGAAACAACACTTTGGCACATGTTTATGTTTCAGATATGTATTATTGCTCTATTGGTGACATACAAAGTCCTTTCAATATATCCTAGCACCCCCACACATAGCCCACACACCAAAAAAACTTAATCCATGACTAGGCGAAATTTAGAAAAAATAGCAATAAAATGTCATTAATTGGTCTAAAAACAGATGGACACACATTATTTTAATTTTAATGTCTCCATATACTCTCTAAATATGAATTTCTATGACTTATAACATTTGAAAAGAAAAAACAAATTTGATTATCAAGGATATTATCTATCTATTACCATATCGGTCAATGTGACCCTAAAAGAAATAGACATATTTCCAAACATTCAGAAGGTTTTTTAAGTCCAACATTCATTTTTTACGTTTGAATGTGTATTTATAGCACAAGTATAATAGTTAGGTAAGAACATGGATACTTTGCCAACCAATAGTTTCGGGAACAACATAGAAAATCATTGTTTTCTACATTGTTTCTACGCTTGAATTAGTGTGCATATAAGGAAAAAAGGTTTGCATGTGCTCCTTGAAGACATATTACATGCTCATGGTTGTGGGGCAATGTCTGAAGGAACAGGGCTAGCAACTTGTATGTTTACTTCTATTCACCATGTATGCCCACTGGAGAACTTGTGGTATGGATGTCAATGTGTATGTCCTTCACAAAAGTTACAGCTGTTGCTTTTCCTGCCATCTCTATGTCAGGTAGCACCAGTTTATAACCAAGGCTGCAGACAAAGATGTCAATTTGGAACACAATACTGAAATGAGGAGAAGAATAGCACCATTATATCTCTCAACATAGCAAACAACCTTGAGATTGTCTCCATCTAAAGAAGTACAATGGCTTGTCACCATCAGAACAGTCAATATTTGGATCACAATCATAAAGCTTCTCTTCAAATATACCATCACTTATAATTATGTATGCTGGACACAGAACAGCATGCACAGCAATGCTGACTATATGTGACCCTTCTTATACTAATGTTTGTGTGTAGTGGGAGGGTGCAAAAGTAGCTCCCAGGGTACAGGAATGGGGGGGGGGTGTTGCTGTGGTGGGTGCCATGATGGTGCTTTGGGTACAACAAGGTTCAGTTGGTGTATTTTGTCAAAATGTCAATGCTGTATTTGCCACCAATGTCCAAAATGTTGCTGTGAATTACTTTTAGGCCTCCCCCATATTACAATTACAATTACAGTTTTTAGTTATCAGGGCCCAAACAAAAGCAAAATGTTCAGAAGAAACATGGCTGGATAGCTTATTTTCATGTATTTCACATTATCCAAACAGATTTTAACATTTATTTGCAAAATATGAATGTTCCATTTATGTTTTATACACTTGAAACAATTGGGGTCAAATTGACCCCAAGGAACACGGATGTAACCTAAATGTGTACAGCACTTAGGGAAAACCTTTTTTACTGAAATTTTCACTTTTTTCACATTCATCCCATCTATTTAGGAAAAGTCATCAAAGATGAGGCAGAAGAAATATGTACTTCATGTATTTTTCAGGTGTTAAACATTGAAAGGGGTCAAATAGACCCCAAGGATAACAGGAGGGTTAAAAGTTGTGATTTAGGCTGTTTTTAATGCACAAAATGGGTGTTATTTTTTGTATCTTATATAAATAAACACACAAATAATTTCCCCCATTATTGCAGACATAGCCTAAGTCTGAAGGGTTTTTCACGTTAGGAACTAAAATATATTTAAAAGGATTCCAGTCAGGAACAAATAAACTGCGGACAGTTTTTGACCACTGTTGACAACTGCTGACCTATTGGATTTAAGCATTCCAGGTCATGCATATTTGTGTAATAAGAGACGGTGTGATCGGAGGAGCCCAATAGCCTATATCAGGGCATAATTAATGTGCATAATTATTAGGCAACTTTGCTTTCCTATGGGAAAATATGCCACAAAAGACATCTAACAAACTCCAAAAATACTATAAACAATTTTGATGTCTTCCAGAGGGGTGTGGCTGTCTTGAAATATTGGTCACATCCGTCTAAAGCACTGTTACAAAGCCATCAGTGTCACATGACATGAGCTCACAAAGTCACTGCCAGATTTAGAAGAATTGAAGATGAAACTACCACAAAAGTATTACCTGCAGTGCTGTTATTTTCCAGAACTGAAACCTATATTGAGTGTCCACAAGAACATTGTATTCAGCACTCAGAGACATGGCCAAGGTAAAACAAGCTGAAACCTGAAGACCACTCAACAAGAAACTTAAGTCAAGACTGGGTCAAGAAATGTCTTTAGACAGTTTTTTTCAATGGTTTTATGAACTAGTGAAGGTGACTGTTAATGGACCAGGTAGATGAGTCTATGGCTAGATCAGGAATGTGCAAACTTATATGAGTTCCTGAGTTCCACTCAAATGCCAGCAAAGTACAGCATGAATACCATGGTCTTCAAAAGATGCAAATGTCTTCCTCTCAATGATCCAGCCATGGGCTCCCAAGTCCATAATAGGCCTAACTTTGAAAACTGTCCACAGGTATTTTTGACCCAGTCTTGACTTAATTAACTTGTCTAGTGTCATCCCTTCTTACCTTGGCCATATCTCTGAGTGCTCAATGCCCTGTTCTTCTGGACACTTGGTGTAGGTTTCTGTTGTGTAATATTATAGGACTGCAGGGTAATACTTTTTTGTAGCTCCACCTTAAATTCTTCTCAATTTTTGGCAGTGACATTTCTTACGAGACTGATGATTTTGTAATGATGCATTTCACAATTCTGTGGTAAAGTGACCAACGTCTTGCCAATTTCACGACAGCCACATCCCTCTAGAAGACTTCAAAATTGTTAATCCACTTTTTCAGAGTTTGTTAGATCTATTTTGTGGCCCATTTTCCAAGAAAACAACAAAGTTGCCTAATAATTATGCACACCTGATATAAGGTGTTGGGCACCTTCGACCACAGCCCCATATTTTTATACAAATATGCATGGTCTGGAATGCTTAAATCCGATAGGTTTTCAAGTTCATATAGATTCCTGTTGGAACATAAGCATAAAAAAGACAATATGGTCAAAAAACATGTCTGCCTAATAATTCTGTATATAAAAAATGAATGCGGATCATTTTTGGCCCATGTGTGTAAATATCATATAATTGTATAAAAAGATGTCTATTTCAAAGAATAACCATAAAGTATTTGAATTAAGTATTAATGTTGGGAGTTAATATTCCATAAATGACAAAAAGTTAAATTTTTAGTAAAAGAATCAAAATCCTTTCTCAAATTGGCTAAGAGACATTAAGCTTGTGATGAAATTTTATAGGAAATGAATGCGGGTCTATTTAGACCCATGTGTCTAAATATCATATTATTATATAAAATGACTTCTATATCAAAGAATAACCATCAAGAATTTTAAATAAGTATTGATGTTGGGAGTTCATACTCCATAAATGATAAAAAGTTGGACTTTTAGTAAAAGAATCAAAATCCTTTTTCAATATGGCTAAGAGACATTAAGTTTGTGATGAAATTACATAGGAAATGAATGCGGGTCTATTTAGACCCATGTTATGCGTTAAAGGGGTAGTAACCAAAAAAGTGTTTTCACGCAAAAAGTTATGATGCATAAAAATAAATTAAGTCTTCCAAGGGACAAAAACAAGTCAATTGAGGAATTCATGAAGTGCTGAGTAAGAAAATTGTATTCTTACAAAGATATAGACATTTTAAACTCAGCCGGGTCTATTTAGACCCATGTTATGCGTTAAAGGGTTAACTTGTTATCTGTTAGAATCCATCGTTTCTGTTCGCTAGATTTCATTATTTTTTGTGTTTGATTAACTTTTGTCGAGCGAGTTCTACACGCGAAATCTACTTCCGGGTTTGAGCAACGTTGCGTAAAATAACAATAGCCCAAACTACAGAGTGTAAAGGTCAATGATATCTTATTCGGCCAATAGTATTCGCCCATCTGGTTGACAAAATCAGGGGATTCCCCACGTTAGAGCGAAAAGCAAACGCGATTGGTCCATGCGTAACCATCATGTTCGGTTGCCTATGTTTTGCTGCACCATGTGCGTAAATGACCTTCTCGCAGTTGCGCATAGGGGTGTTCCTCGACAGCGCGAAATTTGAAAAACGCAGGAATATGCAGCGCCGCTATTTCAATACGGACAAAGTCCTACAGTTGTTATTTGAGGACGACATTGATGATGACATTGATGGCCTCAGTGATGGATATCCTGAGAGCATGGACTCAGCTGAGGAGGAGGCGTTTGATGATCGCATAGATCCCGTTTTGGACGTGTAAGTAGCCTACATGTGATTGCACACTAGCATGACTGCACAGACTGTATGCATGCATGCACCCACAGACAGACAGGCGATCGATAGATAGATAGATAGATAGATAGATAGATAGATAGATAGATAGATAGATAGATAGATAGATAGATAGATAGATAGATAGATAGATAGATAGATAGATAGATAGATAGATAGATAGATAGATAGATAGATAGATAGATAGATAGATAGATAGATAGATAGATAGATAGATAGATAGATAGATAGATTTAGGGTAGGGTTAAAATCTTGCAGTGCATGTATGGTACCCCGGCTTCAGAAGAAACTTGTTCAAGCTCACCTCAGGTTTGCCAATGAACATCAAACTGGATTAGGATATGATTGGGAGTTCCCGGAATCAGATGACACCAAAGTCAAAGTGTTTGGCATTAACACAACTCGATGTGTTTGGAGGAGGAGAAATGCTGCCTATGATCCCAAGAACAACACCTTCTCCAACATCATAAATGAAAGTGGTAACATTATGTTTTGAGGTTGTTTGTCTGGCCAAGACACAGGACAACTTCACATCGTCAAGAAATGGATGGAAGGAGACAATAAACGTAAACGTACAATGCTGCATGCCAACCTCTTTCCCACCACCACTAGATTGAAGGTGGGTCATGGATTGGCCTCCCAATATGATAATAATCCATAACATACAGCCCAAGCAACGAAGGAGTAGCTCAAGCAGAAGCACATTAAGGTCATGAAGTGGCCTAGACAGTTTCCAAACATTAACCCTAAACTAATCCTGTGAAGGGAACAGAAGCTCCCATTTGGCAAGCTACAGTCATACAACTTAAGTGATTTAGAGATGATCTGCAAAGAAAAGTGGACAAAAATCCTTTCTAATATATCCACAAACATTGTCATTAACTGAAAGAAACATCTGACCTCTGTATGAGAAAGCAAGGGCTTTGCCACCAAGTATTTTGTCTTCTTTGACTAGAGGGGTCAAATACTTATTTTCCTCAATGAAATACAAATCAATTAAAATATATTCGTCAAAGTTATTTTCTGGGTTTTCTTTTTGATATTCTGTCTCTCCATATTAGAATACATTTTATCATTAATATTATAGACTGATCATGTCTTTATTATTGGGCAAACCAACAAAATCAGCAAGGGATCAAATACTTATTCTCCTCACTGTAGATAGATAGATAGATAGATAGATAGATAGATAGATAGATAGATAGATAGATAGATAGATAGATAGATAGATAGATAGATAGATAGATAGATAGATAGATAGATAGATAGATAGATAGATAGATAGATAGATAGATAGATAGATAGATAGATAGATACAGTGAGGAGAATAAGTATTTGATCCCTTGCTGATTTTGTTGGTTTGCCCACTAATAAAGACATGATCAGTCTTTAATGTTAATGATAATATGTATTCTAATATGGAGAGACAGAATATCAAAAAGAAAATCCAGAAATTAACTCTAAAGAATATATAATAATTGATTTATATTTAATTGAGGGAAATAAGTATTTGATCCCCTGCCAACCATTAAGAGTTCTGATCCCGCAGATCAAATGGCACTTCCAATCAACTTGTTATCTGAATTGAACACACCTGTTAATAGTAACCTGCACAAAAGACACATTGAATCTGCAGAATCAGTCCATAGAATCAGTCAATCAATCAAACTAAACTTGCCAACATGGGACAGACCAAAAAGCTGTCAAAGGATGTCAGGGACAAGATTTTAGAACTCAACAAGGCTGAAACGGGCTCCTGGATATTCAAGAGCAAACTGTCGGTGCATTTCTTCCCAATTTTAGGACATACAAAATGATCATCAATCATCAATTTTAGGCCTGTCCTTGGTTCCATACAAGATTTGACCTTGTGGGAATTTAATAACCAGAAAAAAATGAGATAAAGCACCTTACAACTGAATGGGAGGAGCTAGGAAATGATCTCAAGGCGGCTGGGACCTCAATCACTAAGAAAACTATTGGAAACACTTGATACCACAGTGGATTAACCCTATCCAGACCGGCCTTTTTTGGCATACCTGGGACCGGAGGGGGGCTCTTTTGACCCCCCCCCCCCTCATAACTTAGGAACCGAACTTGGAGGGGATGATCTTCAGCCAAAGATCTATGAATGACATCAGTTTGGTGTCATTATGGGACATTATGACGTCATTATGACGTCATTTCCTGATTTTATTGCCCAAAATGTCACCTTACTGTATTTTCCATCTAACTTGGGTAATGCATATAAATTTTGGTTATTATGTGCATCAGACCACTTCAAATGTTCACAAGGGTGTCTGATGCTAATGAAAATGTAAAAAAATATGAAAAGTGATGATGATGAGACTTAGATCAGTGATTTTTGGTCAGGTGTACCCGTCAGAAAACCGTTGCCATGGCAACAACAAAAATGATAAACCTAATCTTTTGGTATCACATTGTAGCCAACTTCATTTTAGGAAAAGTCACAAAGTTTCGTAGTCATAGCTTTAGTCATTCAAGAGTTATACGACATCAAAGTTGGTGCGGGCACTTTTAGCCCCCCCCCGGTCTGGATAGGGTTAAAATCTTGCAGTGCATGTATGGTACCCCGGCTTCAGAAGAAACTTGTTCAAGCTCACCTCAGGTTTGCCAATGAACATCAAACTGGATTAGGATATGATTGGGAGTTCCCGGAATCAGATGACACCAAAGTCAAAGTGTTTGGCATTAACACAACTCGATGTGTTTGGAGGAGGAGAAATGCTGCCTATGATCCCAAGAACAACACCTTCTCCAACATCATAAATGAAAGTGGTAACATTATGTTTTGAGGTTGTTTGTCTGGCCAAGACACAGGACAACTTCACATCGTCAAGAAATGGATGGAAGGAGACGTAAACGTAAACGTACAATGCTGCATGCCAACCTCTTTCCCACCACCACTAGACTGAAGGTGGGTCATGGATTGACCTCCCAATATGATAATAATCCATAACATACAGCCCAACCAACGAAGGAGTAGCTCAAGCTGAAGCATATTAAGGTCATGAAGTGGCCTAGACAGTTTCCAAACATTAACCCTATACTAATCCTGTGAAGGGAACAGAAGCTCCCATTTGGCAAGCTACAGTCATACAACTTAAGTGATTTAGAGATGATCTGCAAAGAAAAGTGGACAAAAATCCTTTCTAATATATCCACAAACATTGTCATTAACTGAAAGAAACATCTTACCTCTGTATGAGAAAGCAAGGGCTTTGCCACCAAGTATTTTGTCTTCTTTGACTAGAGGGGTCAAATACTTATTTTCCTCAATGGAATACAAATCAATTAAAATATATTCTTCAAAGTTATTTTCTGGATTTTCTTTTTGATATTCTGTCTCTCTATATTAGGATACATTTTATCATTAATATTATAGAATGATCATGTCTTTATTAGTGGGCAAACCAACAAAATCAGCAAGGGATCAAATACTTATTCTCCTCACTGTAGATAGATAGATAGATAGATAGATAGATAGATAGATAGATAGATAGATAGATAGATAGATAGATAGATAGATAGATAGATAGATAGATAGATAGATAGATAGATAGATAGATAGATAGATAGATAGATAGATAGATAGATAGATAGATACATAGATACATAGATACATAGATACATAGATACATAGATAGATATATCTCTATAATAATAATGATGATGATAATAATAATAATAATAATAATAATAATAATAATAATAATAATAATAATAATAATGATGATGATAATAATAATAATAATAATAATAACAAATGCATTTTTATATTATATGGTCATATAACCGTTATCCAAATGTACTGTATCTATATATCTATGCATATAATAATGATATAAGACCCACTCCATGCAGCCAACTCTCTGCTTTATTTTTTCTATTTAATTCTATGTATTTATTGAATCAGAGGACATGGACTACTAGTACAAAAATGCACAAAATGCATAAACAGTACTTTGAACTTTGAGATGTAGGCTACAGTACAGGCCAAAAGTGTGGACTCACCTTCTCCTTTATGTATTCTCTTTATTTTCGTGGATTTTCATTGAGTTTTTTCAAGGAGGACATCAAAACTGTGCATGAACCCATGTAGAATTATGTGCTTACTGAAAACTACAATTCTAGTTGTTGTCAAAAAGCAATGTCAGCTGTCTCACAACTATACATGTGTTCATGCACAGATTTAATGCCCCCCCCCCCCAAAAAAAAAAAATGTACAATGTTCTGTAAATAGCCACAACAATAAAGATAATAAACTAAATGAGAAGGTGAGTCCACACTTTGTCTGTACTGTATAATACTATAATTATGCACAATATAATACTGTTTGCACTATGTTGTCAAAATGGCAAGGTACAGTGTGAGCGCTGTAATAGTAATTGTAAAGGTCACTACCATACTACTGCTATTAAACTAAGAGTCTTTAGTAATGCCTTACTACATGCATTTATATGCATACATATAAATATACATAAATACATCAATGTTGCATGTTAATGAAATTTCTTGTTTGTGAAAGTGTTCATTGCAATGAAGTAAATGCAAATGGTCCTTATTGTAAGAACTTAATAACGTGTAGTATGTATCTTCTTTACTTAGAGGGGAGTCTTCCGTGGATGTGGATGTGGAGGTGGACGGTGTCTGTGGTTCAAAGAGGAGAAGGACAGAGCAGGACTTGGACGGAGCTGCTAGGATATTGTTACAGCTGGCGGAGGTTGCCGATGCCCTACACAAATTGGCAGATGAATTGGGAGCTTCAGAACAGCTGGCGCAGGTTGCTGCAGCTTCTGCTGAAATAAAGAGGCTGTCTGGAGATATACCTACCACTCCTGATGCTGCCCCACCAAAGCCTTCTACCTCCACTGCTCCTTCTGTTGCCCCACCACAGTCTGCTGGTCACCGGCTATGGCCTGCCACGGCCACTGCTGCGGCTGCCTCCTCCTCCTCCCGTGCTGCTGCTGCTGCTGCTGCCTCCTCCTCCTCCCGTGCTGCTGCTGCTGCTGCCTCCTCCTCCCGTGCTGCTGCCTCCTCCTCCTCCCGTGCTGCTGCTGCTGCGGCTGCCTCCTCCTCCTCCCGTGCTGCTGCGGCTGCCTCCTCCTCCTCCCGTGCTGCTGCTGCTGCGGCTGCCTCCTCCTCCTCCCGTGCTGCTGCTGCTGCGGCTGCCTCCTCCTCCGGGCCTGCTGCTGCTGCCTCCTCACGCCGCAAGCGACCTCCTGCTGTGACGGTCACCCTCTCCCTCTCCTCTCCTGCCCGCCGTCGCCCTCCAGTTGCCTCTGCTGCACGCCGCAAGGGTCCCTCTCCTGCACGCCGGCGCCCTGCTCCACCGCAAAGCCAGCTGTGCAACACGGCAGATGAAGACCCTGATGGTTGGCAAGACATTACTGTCGCTGATGTCCAGCCATCAATACCTCTTTTCTCCCCCAAACGCCGCCCAGGAGTCCAGCTGGACCTGCTCCATTCCTACTCTCCACTGGACCTTCTGCAGCATTTTTTTTCTCCCTCCGTGCTTCGTACCCTGTGCACCCACACCAACAGGTATGCCGCCCAGCGCATTGCAGCAGGGTCACAGATGCGTTGGAAGGACGTCACCCCCGATGAGCTGCAGCACTGGATGGCCATGCTGCTATACCTGGGCTTGGTGAAGGTGTCAGCCATCAGAGATCTGTGGAGCAGAGATCCTGTCTTCTCATTCCCCTTCCCCTCCTCAGTGATGGCAGCTCCGTGGGCAGAGAGGGTACGACCGTCTCTTCAGGGCCAGGCCACTGATGGACGAGATAATTGCAGCATGCCGCGCCTACTACCACCCATACCAGCGGTTGGCCGTGGATGAGAGAATGGTGAAAACCAAGGCGCGCATTGGGATGAAGCAGTACAATGCCAACAAGCCCACGAAATGGGGGTACAAATTGTTTGTACTCGCCGACAGCCGCAATGGTTACACCTGCGACTTCAACATCTATGAAGGGAAGGCTCAGTCCCCCAGTGGCATGGGGCTGAGTTATGACTCCGTCGTGTCCCTGATAAACCCTGCAATCCTCGGCACCGGCTACCACGTGTACGTCGACAATTTTTACACGAGTTCTTTGCTGTTCCGCCACCTGAGCAGCATGAACTTTGGCGCTTGCGGCACAGTCCGGCAGAATAGAAAGGGTTTCCCCAAGACGCAGGTGAATGCATTGCCGAGGAACGCAGAGAGGGGCGACATGCGGTGGCTTCGGGATGGGAAGCTGCTGTACGTGAAGTGGATGGACACACGTGAGGTGGCCATGTGCTCCACCATCCACCGGGCCTATGATGGGGAGGTCGTCCGCAGGAATGTCCGCTCAGAAGGGGTGTGGAGCCGGAGGGCAATACCAGTGCCAACCCCAGTGCAGGAATACAACAAGTACATGGGTGGTGTGGATGTATCTGATGCCCTCATCAAGTTCTACACTGTGGACCGGAAGACAACCCGTTGGTACATGAAGCTGTTCCTCCATTTCCTTGACATCGCCGTGGTGAACAGCTTCATCATCCACAAGGAGATGGCACTGGGAAAAGGGGAGAGGCCACTGAGGCAGAAGGCCTTCAGGGTTGAGCTCATGAAGCAACTGGCTGCTGTCGGCCGAGAGCAGCCAGTCGAGCAGCCACAGAGAGCAGCCAGTCAAGCGCCAGCACCAGCGCCAGCAGCAGCAGCGGCAGCTTCCACAGCACGGATCTCCCACCTTCCCACGACAGTGTGTGAGCTTTCAGAAGTGTCCTATCTGAAAGCCACAAAGGGACGTAGAAGGTGTCGTCTGTGTGAGAGGCAGACGATCTACAAGTGCGAGACGTGCGGGGTGCCTCTCTGCATTGTTGCAGACCGCATTTGCTACACGCAGTGGCACAAGGAGGACCGGCAGAAGGACGGCTAAACTTTTGTACATAATGTAAATAGTTTTTGTTCTTGTTCCAGTTCCGGTTCCTGTTCCTGTTCCTGCCTCTTAAAATCCAACCCCACGTCCACGCCGTAGGAGGTGGTAACAGAACCTTTGTGTTCTGGCCAACGGGGCTCTGGTGACAACACAATATAGCAGACAAATTGAGAAGCGAAAACTGCATCGTTACAGGTAGTATGGACGTGCCCAGTCTAACTACGCAGTGTCACAGGAAGTATTATGTGCCCGGGCTACTGGTGTGGACATTTTTGTAACAATAATAATAATACTAATGACTGTGTTTGTATAGTAGTGTTCATTCAGTCATGCAGAGCTATCTATTTTAGAAGTCTGACAAAAGCACACAGACATTTTGAGGTGTGCCAAGTCATACATCCTTGGGAAGCAACGTTTTTAGGAAAGGCTCCTTGAGGGAAAAACTCCCTCGGAAAGTCTTTTTCAGAAGACTGATCATATCTGAAAAATAATACACAGTATGCATACATTCATATCCACTGCAACTATCAAAACCACAATGTTCAGTGCTTCAGTATAACAGTATATACGTCTGGATAGGTTTTGGGCACGTCTATGTCATGTAATGGATATTCTTTTGCAGCTCTTACAAACCTTTGTCTATTGCCTTCAAAATTTTTCCACATGTTGTCAACATATAGGTGTATCATGTCATGTAATTTTTTTGGACCTATGCCACTCCTAAAGAATGGTGCACTGTAGAATCCAAATAAATCATAGGCGTTCTTTTTTATTTTTTTTACACTTTTACTGCTGTGCCAACTGTAATATTGAATTCATAATGTTCTCATTAAAACACTTTAACTCTTTGAACATGATGTCCCAAATATATTCTGTTATGTGGTTCATAAATTGTGTAAATAGCTGATATGTTTTAGTCATTCTCAAGCGTAATTTCAGTTATCACTTCAAGCAACATTTACTGCCCACTCTGAGTAGCCGTGACTTGAAAGTGTGGCGTTGCCTTTGAGCGTGAGAATGACTTCGGGGGGTGTGCAGAGTGAATGTTTAGTACCTCAACTCCCGGGGCTTGCAGTCTGGATGACACCCAGCTGAAGAGGACACAGTCAGTGATGATGATGATGATGATGATCTTTTTTTGCCCTTTAGCGTCAGCTGTGTGAGAAGTGAGGAATGTGATATCAGGGCGGAAGCCAGATAGGAACAGCTCTTCACTGACAGGGTACACTGCTCAAGCCTGGGAGAGACATCAGAATACAATAAAACAACAAAAACATTAGTTTTATGTTTCTTACCGAAGCATGGCATAAAGATGACGGGGCGATGACTTTTATTGAGGCTTGCGTGTGTGTGTATAACAACAACCTAATTACGATTGCACCTGAACACATTAACAATAGCTCTACTACTTTGAATATTAATGCTGAATTACTTAACGTGCAGTCCTTGACCAACAAAAGCTTCGTAATAAACCAGCTGGTCTCGGACAAAAACATTAGTTTTATGTTTCTTACCGAAACATGGCTTAAAGACGACGGGCGACGACCTTTATTGAGGCTTCTGATTACAAATTTCTTCACGCCCCGAGACCAAATAAACGAGGCGGAGGCGTAGCAACACTTTTCTCCAACAAATTGAATTGTACTAAGACTAATTTGGGCTCTTTCTCTTCATTTGGATATATGGCAATGAGGGTCCAAGCAAACTACAAACTGATTATTATTGTACTGTACCGCCCACTGACATTCTCTCAGATGTTCCTGTCTGATTTTTCCACCTTCATGTCTGAAGTACTTACTAACAATGATAAAGCGATAGTTGCTGGTGACTTTAATGTTCACGTACATAAACCAGATGACGCAATAGCCAAGTCTTTTTTAGATATATTAAATGGATTCGGTCTCGTCCAAAAGGTTACAGAATAGCCTGCCCATCGGAAAAGGCAAAACACTTGACCTTGTTATATAACATGCGCTTGATATCAACAATATATGGGTCAAGGATATCGGCCTCTCCAACCACCACTCTGTTTTTCGATTTTGACATTTCAACAAAAAATAATACACCAAACAATGTCACTCACAGACGTCGCATTAATACCTCTGCTGAGCTTAAGATTTCAGACCTCATCAAATCAGGTGACCTACTAAATGGTCACCGCACAACTGATGAAATGGTTGATAGCTTCAACAACAACTTAAGAGAAATTCTAAATAACATACACGTAGCTCCAATTATAACAATGACAAGAACCAGAGCTAGGTATTCACCTTGGATGAATGACTCGCTTAGAGCCTTAAAAAGAAAGTGCAGAGCTACCGAGCGTCTTTGGAGGAAAACAAAATTGGGTCATTTCACTTGAAATCAGACACTTTGGGACCCGACTGACACGGATTTCAATCATAGTTGCTGTGCCTGTTTAGTAGCAAGGTAGCACCCCGGAACTTCCTTTGATAGTCCTGCACTGGTTGCCTGTCTCATAAAAAATTGACTTTAAGAGTCAATTAACAGTATTTAACCCTTGTAAGGTGTTTGGGTCATTTTACCTTGCTTTCAGTTTTTAGCTTGAGAAAAAATATATAATTTATTAATCTTTCATACTTAGATTCACTGGCTTTGGTTCATTTTCAGTGAGGAATATGAATCTGAAATGAAAATAAAAAATACCCCCCCCCTTGCTAACCCCCCCAGCGCATTTCTATTACAGAGGAGGTGTTCCCGGGTCATATTGACCCGTAATACTTTGGGGGGCTTATACATCAATATTTTGTAAACCCTCTGTTATAACAGTGATCACATGTTGGTTAGACAAGGCAGAGGGTGAAGCATGTGGAAAAGGGAGTGCAGATATTGTTCGGTCCTTCAGTTGTGCATTAATGTTTCAACCTTGCGCGATTAGGGCATTATAGTGGTTCAATCCCAGATCTTAGATTGAGTTTGCTCAGTTTCTTGACCTTCTCCTTATATTTCTCTCTCTGTATCTCCCACTCTCAAAAACATAAATAAACTGAAATTCACAGGCAGGGTGAGGGGAACATGAGTGTGAATATGAGCTAAGATTTTTTTCATGTTTCATTATTTTCCCTATATGAACGAGTCACATTCACCCGAACACCTTCTATGTAACCAAAACATTAAAACCTTACAGGGGTTAACCCTAAAGCGACCGACTGGGGTCATTTATGTCCTTCTAGGAGTTTGTCAATACATATGTTGTGCATGTTGTGAATGATTTTTGTGAGATTTGGACAATCTATATAGGATTTATATCCAAAACACCTCTGGGGTCATTTATGACCCTGAGAAGATCCATGAGATACTCAACATTATAATGGCCATTGTTGTTGTAATTTTCAAACTCTGATTTTTGTATTTTGTTTCTTTGGGCAAGCCATGGTCAGCAGACTTAAAATATTCATAATATAAACATTTATAGTATTAAAATATAATATATTATATAAATAAATAGGGCACCCCTGCGATAGCCAACGAAGCATATTGTGAGGGCACCCAGGTAGCATTTCCTATATTATTGCTCCATATGTGTTGATATAATGGCACAGTGGTCCTAGACACATGATGAGAATATGAAATGGAAGTCATCCTGATGAACAAAGAGGGAGGAAACAAGTCATCAGTGTAGAAATCAATGGCGTTTTTAGAATTGTCCTTATTATATGGCTATACAAAGGCTGAAGAATCAGCTGAATCATTTCTTTGCTCTAATATATATGGAAGATACCTTTTTACAGCTGCAATGTCCAGAAAAAGTTTCAGAAAAAATTTAACCCTTGTGTTGTGTTCGTAAGCTGCATACACCTGTGGTGTTTGGGTCATTTTTGACCCGTGATAACAAAACTCAGCCATAAAATACCCAAAAACACTAGTTATCATCAAATATTGTTTTTCATCTCATGGCTAACTTGGTATGTATTCATATCCATGGAAATATTACTTTATTTATTCATCTTTTTGACTTAACTGGTCTTTTATCTTACATTATGCAAATCGTTTTTGATGACCAAAACTATCAAACTCTATTCACTATTAATACCTCCTAAAGTGATTCAATTAGTGATTATGTTGTCCATGTATTACAGCTGACATGAGAGTACAACAACCCCCAAATTTATTTTATTGTTTTTTCTCTAATATTGAAAAATATCATCAATAGTGGCATTTGTGGTGTTGAGGTCCAAACCAACCCAAAGAGATTTATAGCAGGATAAAGGCCAAATGTCAACTAAATTAGTTTTTCAGTGCATAAAATCAATGTTTAAATATGTTGACTTGGTGTTTTTCAATATTTATATGATTTTAGTGTGGTAAATATACAAAATAACAATCCTGTCCGAGTTACAGCTATTCCACCAATCTAATGCAAAGATATTGGAAATGAACACATCAATTAACATGAAAAAAGTCACACTATTCATCTGAATCCCCTATGCCATGAACATGGACCATTATGACATTGCCACATCAACTTTATGGAAAGTATAAGACCAGTTCTACATGTTTGGGTGCCATTATGAATTTTTGATACGTTTTTTGGAAAAAATAATGTGCAAAAATGTATTTTGCAAACAAATGTGCAAAACATCTCATTATATAATGCAGAAATGGATTCCCTGACCATGAAAACATATGAGTAGACACCAGAAATACATCTGTACTCCTTTCACAACAGGAGATATGACATATTGTAGTTTATGGGACTGTCTGGCGGCCATATTGGATTTGGAATATGAAAAAGCTGGCAAAAAAAATTCAGGCAAGAAATATATTTTCCTCACCATAAATCACCAAACTAAAGACAAGGGGCAACCAACAGCTTTTCAGAAATGCATACAACAGCCAAAAATCTATGCCGGGTCAATTTTGACCCTGAACACCACAGATGTAACTTTTTTTTTTTTGGACCTTTAAAATTTACTAAAATGATAAAACATATTTTTTTTTGTGTTGCAATGATTGTGACTGAGGATTAGATGAAGCCTTTTTCCAAGAAAATAAAGGAAAGTGTGTTTTTTTCACACTAAAACTTGAAAACGGGTCAAAAATGACCCGAACACAACATAAGGGTTAAGTGCATATGGTTATATGTTTGAGACATAGTTTTGTCTACGTAAATTACCATATTCTCTGATCTTGTGATTTCATGAACCCAGAAATGTTGAGAAGCCTAAAGTTTTATTGCAGAAATTTCATCTATGGGCCATATGAATAGAATTTAGCTTGGTTTCCCAAAGTTTCACTTTGAGCAATTTCCATAATTAGCATAAATATACTGTATTATTATGGTAAGATTACTACGCAGTGAATTACTACTAAGTGAATAGGCTAAAAAATGTAAATTATAGATATCACCATGAAACTTTCTCAGTTGATTACTGATGATGAGAGAAGAAAGAAATTTATTATTTTTGTGAGGGCATACATTCAAATGAGGGCATACATCATATTTAGCATATACGTATGTAAGTTTGACTAATTTTTAGCAAAACAATAAAATGTTTAAATTCACTTTTTTTGCTTTAGATGAGGCACAAGTATGTGCAAGATGTAAATAAATTTGAATGAACCCCAAAAAACAATGTATATAATGGTATTTCTATATAAACTCCTTGGGGTCATAAATGACCCCGCTCGGTCAGATTAGTCGCAAAAACAGGTCAGTCGTTTGAGGGTTAAAGCATGAATTGACTTTTCCCCCAGTTACATCTCTGACATGCTTTCTTTTTACGCCCCTGCTCCACTGATGCCAAGCTGCTAAGGACTTCCCACCCCCCCGCCAAAAGAAGATTGGTGACGCTGCGTTCGTGTGTTATGCTCCCAAGAGATGGAATGCCCTCCCCATCGAGATCCGATCAGCCACCTCCGTCAACTCCTTCAAGAAGCAGCTGAGGTATGACTCAAGTGAAAAGGGAGTTTTTCCTCACCCCTTATGCTACCAGGGGCCACATCTGAGCGCCCAAATTCAGTGTGACTATCTATGACTTATGTGTGACCCAGCCACTATGGACCTTATGCCTCTAACAATCCTGGTCTCAACCTAAGTGGACCTTATGACACTACAATCACTATCTATCTCTTCTTCCTCTGCCTTATTGCTGTTTCTGCCTCTCCTGTCTACCTCTCCTTTTAAGGCGAGACACGGCAGGTGAAATCATCGTTTTTTCATGCCTTGGTCAAATCTGAGATTTTGGGCTAGTTTGCATCCTTAACTTGTTGTCTTTCACACTGGTGTGAAGAAAACGTCTAAAAAACAGTATTAGATAGTTATTTTATTACATTTGGTAGACTTGCGCTTGTGATTTTTAGCTTGATTTGTCATGTTTTTCCTCTTGTTACGCACAGTGTTTATTTTCAACCGTTGGGTTTTATATGCCTTCCGAGGTCTCGTTGGAAAGCTTGAGTCTTCCCGCATACAGTCATGTATTCCAAATAAGGATATTTCCGCTGTGTCAACCACCAATCATTGATTTAGACAAGGCGAAAAAAGCAGGAAGAGAAGGTTGAAACGAAATCCGATTGGCCGGAATGGGAGATTCGGCACTGTGATTGGTTCTAATCAGTCACGTGTCACTCTCGGCTGCAGTGGATTATTTTGGAGTGAGGAGTATCCAACGGAGCACTTCGTGTCTCTCCACTTTTTCGAGACGAATTGAAATGACAAGAGCCCGTGCTTACATGTAGCAGAAAGCACGGGTAAACAATAAAGCAAACAATATAGCAGACAATATATGTTTCAAAGTGAATTATTCGGTACGCTGTCGGCATTTGTTGGGCACGCGTTTGCAATGCGTTGCCTACAGTGAGGTTACCCTCTCTCCTTGCACCACAACGAAATTTCTGTCAGTGCGCGTTTGAATTGAATAATCAACGAATTGGTACTCATTGTACTGTTTATTTAACGTGTTGTGCGATGTAGCTCACAATTGACTCACATAGCCTAATAACCACTCTTGTAGCTTGTTTTCGAGTGAAGTGCACAGGTAAACATGCCGAGGTCGTTCCGAGGTGAAACCAGCCTGGCGACTCTAACTCTGTGATATTTTTCTTCCAATAGACCAGTATTTTCTTAGGTTGTTGGATATTGATTATTAGTCTATAATTGACTCCATTGGCACAGAAAACATTACTTCCTTCAACATTATGGAAAGGGACTTGTGTAAACAGACTTGGATGAGGTAGTTGACCACCACACATTGCAAAGCAGGTAGGCTGCTTGTCATCCTGCAACATGCTCACTTTCCCCAGTCAGTGGCCTACAGTGGATATATGAAAACAATTAAGCATGGGCAATAAAATACACCCTGCTATATATTTTAAGTGAAGTAAAAACAAAGAAACAAACAAAAGTAGAGCTTTATTCATTGGCCCAGTGGTGTGCACAGGCAGAGGAGGCCCTTTCATGAACAAACAGAGAAGTGTCCCAATTTAGTTGTAGCCTATCATGTGGGCTGTTGCCAATCACTGGCATCTAGCAAATAGAGACCATTACACCATTACAAGTATAGTAAAATAATCCTATCTTTAAGGGTAGCCTAGCAGGAAACATTCTGTTTGTCCATAGGCCGAAGTCCATAAGCCAACCTTAACATAACCAAAAACTAAATAATAATTAGGCCTAGGGCCTATAGGCCTACTAAAACCATAGGCCTAATCATGATTAAAAATAAACATGGTTTATAACTACTTGCTGTCACAAATAAGTAGGCCTATACCAGACTGTGCGGCTATTGTAGCGATAGGCCTATAGCTGTTCTGTCAAGTAGATGAGCTATATTCAATTTCAGCCTATTCATTCTCAATATTAAGGACCCTTTTGTGTGATCTTTTGGAAATATTATGGCCAAAATGAAAGGTCAAAATGAACCTCTGATGCTATAACATCCATGGACCTACTCCACAGTTTGTGATTTTTAACCTGGCAGTTTCTGAGGCCTGTTAGGGCCTATTCTAACATATTGGTAGGCTATATGCAAATTGGAGGACCAGCCATTCACTTCACCAGTTGGTAAGTGAAATAGTATGCTTCAAGTGCACAAATATGGCCTAGAAATAGGTGATTTCACTCCAAAATTGGTGTAGTGAATGGTTGGAAGAAATAGGGGGTACAGGATTGCAACCTCGACAGCCAGATCACTGATGATGGCACTGCACATGCCATGTTGATACCATTAATGATAAAATAAAAATATTCACCTGTTTTAAATGTAATAGAGTTATCAGTTTTAGTGTAATACATGCATATATTCATCCTACATTCATCCTAATGCCATTTTTTTATGTACGTTGTGGCTTTTACCAGAAATCTATGGATTTTTGCCATACAAATCTTTAACGGCCATTTTCTCAAAATGAGGTTTTCCTCACACTCAAAGGCCTAAAACTCCACTTCTGTATGACTGACATACACCAAACTTTCCAGTCCTATTCCTGACTATATTTGGAAGATTCTGTCACAGGATTTTGTTATTATATTATTTTAATCCTGAGTTATAGGACTTTTCCTCTTAACACATTGACTCCCAGCGCTTTTTTCAGAATACTGACGTAGACTCCCAGACATTTCGGCCATTTTTGATGTTTTTTGTAAGGCCACCGTATATTATCTGATCGGGCCACTGACTCATGCTATGGCTCGTTTGAAAGGTGAGCCTTTACTCTTTAAGTCAGCGAAAACCGTATGTCTCTAGCTTTCTCCATTACCTCGCAATCCTTCGTTAAACCAGGGCAGGTGTCCACAAAAATCGCGCAGTTTCACTTTCAAGAGGAGATATCGAGGCTTTTCTGAAACCTGCGCCTTTTAGCCTGTCGCGCTTTTGAGCGCTTGTATATCCGGGTCAAGTGGTATATCGTTGTGTTTTTATGTCAAATGAGTTTGAATGTTCATAAAACCACCAAGAATATGTTGGTATTCTAACAAAACAACCACGTTTCTTACTGTTTTTCATAAAATGACGACAGGTGAAATTCAATGAAAATTTATTACAAGTGCTTCATCCGCAAATCAGACAATCATAGCCAACAAACCAGGCTGTTACATGTTTGCATGCTTCTTAGTATTTCTAGAATATTTACAAATTCATACATTAAAAAAAAAAAAAAAAGACAATCACATGGGCCCAAGCGTATAAATTATTTACAGAAAGAATAATAGCCTACAGATTGAGTGCTTGCATACTTCTTAGTATGTGGTCTACAAATTCATACTTTCATTCATCTATCCATCCATTCAAGAAATGTTTTGATCTGTGTGGTAAACTTTGAAACATTTTCTGAGGTGCAAGGGCACCTGACATGACGCACAGTAAAAGGAAGTTTCACGTCTGTACCCACGTGCCTTGCATACCCTGCATACTCGACCTGGGTTTTTATTCTTTGGAGTTGGCCTGTATTTCATCATTACATGGCGTGCAATGCCACCAGTCAACCTAGCTGGAGGATCTCCTCTTGGAGCCCTCGGGTCTCGACCTTGCAACAGCCAACCAAAATCATCATCACCACCAGCCGCATCTTCGTTTCCTGCCTCCTCCTCAACTCGTCCACCAGTGAAAGACCTCGCCACACTCATTGTAAATGACAGCAGCTTCCTGTGCTTCCCCAGGGGGTTCATGGCTTTGTACAGAATGAATGCATTGAATAGGCATATCTGAAACAAGTACAGGACAAATTTCTTTGTCCATTTTGCAGACTTTCTCACACATGGGTAGTACGCAATATTCTGGTCCAGCTTGTCGACACCATTCATTGAATTGTTGTAGTCTACAACACATGCTGGCTTCTGAACTGAGACCCTCTCATTGTTGCCCCTCTGCCAAACCATTGATGTCTGCATTTCATCTTGGTGGAGACTGGTAATCATTTTTACAATTTTTTTGTCCCTCCATGCCAAGACCATAACAACGTTGTTGTGCAGTGCAATAGTGTCGCCTGGCCCCAGATCGGAATTTGAGATGTGTGTAATTGTGTCTGGTTCCCCCCTGTTTTTTCTCAATGTGCCACAAATGTGTGTGTTCATCTGTAGCAACCTGTCTGCAAGTGCTACAGAGTTATAGTAATTATCCATATAGAGCCTGTAGCCTTGTCCTGCCAACCTGTCCAGAAGGGTAACGACAATGTCCCCCAAGTTCCCAGCTTCTCCACAATAGGGCTTCATACCAAAACAGTAACCCGTTTCTGAATCACAAATGATGTATGACTTCACCCCATATTTTATGGGCTTCTGTGGGTTGTACACCCGGAAAGCAAGGCGCCCACGCCAAGCCATCATGCCTTCGTCAATAGATATGTTAGAGTTGGGCTGGTACAGCTCACCAAACTTGGCCAACACATGATTTAAGACAGGCCGTATTTTGTACAGCCTGTCACCCCCATGGTCTGTCTGGTTGTCACTAAAATGGAGGTATCTCCAAATTTGTTGAAATCGATTCCGTGGCATTGTTTTGTTGAAATAGGGAGTGCAAACCAATTCGTCAGTAGACCAGTAACTAGCCAGTGTAGGCTTTTTGACAATGCCTGTAATAAAGAAAAGACCAAAAAAACGTCTAAGCTCCTGTACAGTCACCTTTTTCCAAGGTTGCACTCTTTTCCCTGTCGCATTACCCCTATTATCCACTGACATGGTTTGCTCAGCATGGAGATTGGTTTGCTCAGCTATTGTCTGCAACAAATCATCATTTATTATCAAGTCAACAAAATCGACAGGTTGGTCAGACACCAGTTTGGCTGCGCCTCGTGGTCCAGGGGTTGCACTGAAGGGTATGTCTCTAGGCCTCCAGTCCTCTCTCTGCCATTCCTCCAGGGTGGTACTGCTCACCGACCGGCTTGGTGCACGCCCTCGCTTGGCCCCAGCTGTTCTGCCCCTTGTCATTTGTCGACCTGTAAATGATAAACATAATATATAAAAACAGTTATTACCATGACCATGACAGACAGACAGACAGACAGACAGACAGAGAACGCACCCCTCTTTGAAGGCACCTGTGGTTCTGTCCTTCGTTCTGTCTCTTCCAATTCCTCCATGCCATCCGGATCTGGAATTACACAATAGACTACATCACATGCAATGAATACACGCAATGAGCATACATTTGTAATGCAGGACAACTCTATCACCCGAACGTATCATATTCATGTCCATTTTTACACACCGGGTTCACCCCGACACACACCCATGCGCGCACCCGCGAGCACACACCCAGCTGAGCCAACGTTATTGAATGATATTGGTGACATGGCAAATGCACCAGTTGTTGTACCCAAATTAGAAGGAGTGATGGGTCTAATTTCTCCTGCCTCGTCCGAAAAGCAGTCAGACTCGCTGTCTGAAACTTGATAGAAGACAAAAAAAAGTATGCTACAAGTTACAACACAATCACGGTTCAGGCGAGGGCATGCATGCTTATGTTTACGCAATGTAGCTAGTTTGGTAAATTACTGAGGTAACTTGTTTGCTAATTCATGCTAGCGAATGAGTTAATTCTTCTTGGAAAATGTGTGATCTTACCGGGTCCTGGTGCTGTCCGAGTTGGGCTCCAAAGGTCTTGATTGTCCCACTGATCGTCAGTGTCGCTGTCATCACTGCTACTAAGATCCACCTGACAAACTTTTTTGCATGCCCGACTTGGCTGCGCACGGCATTCGCCACTAGGTCCAGCTTCAGATGAACTGGGAATTGCTTCCACCGACTCCACACCACAGTGCTGGTCGTCGTGAGTCTGCTTCTCGTGGCGAAATAGGAATACAGACTCCTCCAGAGTTGTCTGGCGAAAACGAACCTGTTGCACCTTTCTTCTCTTACTACGCCTTTTCATTTCGTCGTCCCTATCTCTCCGAGATCGATCGCACGGCTTTGGGTTAACTTTTCATAGGACAGCCTTCCTTCCTCTGACCTATCGCGGGCTTTCCTCTCCTCCTTGATGTGTAATCGTGGTTAGATCTAAGGAGCACTACTGCCACCCTGTGGAAAACTGACGCGCGATTGAACACAATGCGGAAATTATTAGAATTCTATCCACAATCAAATGTAGCGCTATCAAAAATGATTTGGGGTTGTTAACACAAAGCCATGATTAATGATTAAAATATTCAGATGATGACACAAGTTTTGACTGCCATCTATGTCTGTTCTACTTATCACAGAGCTCCCAAAATCGCACAGAATAAGCATTGAAGTGTCTAGTTATGAAAAATATAATAAAATATTAATAACGGGTTTCCCAGTTTTGGGAGCCAACGCATGGGAAGTAAAAACGGGTTTTCCAGTGGTTTGGTAGTCAATGTGTTAAAATGAGGCGAAAAATCACATTTTCAGGTCTAATAGCAGCATTGTCAGATTTTCTGCAAAACAAAAGGAGATATCCATAAACCCCTGTGACAAAATCTTTTAAATTGCTGTAATAACACAATGAAAAAATAATTTTGAGTCTGGCTCTTCCACATGTCAAGTTTTACACTTTTGAATATATATGCAAATTAGCGCATAATTAATTAGACATAGCCTAATTACCATATTTAAATATAAGATTTCAGAAAACTTCCAATACATTTTTTTCTCCTATATGTATGAGTAATCCACTGGAAAAGTTTCATGGTGATATCTGCAAGTTAATTTTTTTAGCCTATTCACCTTTAGTGTCTCGCCTTAAACCATCTCTAACAATGTTTTTTGCCATTTGTTAACCTTCAGGGCGCCACAGGCGACTTTCGTTGACGAGATGCCCTTTTTTTCAAATAGGGTTACAAATGTAGTTTAACGTCCACCCCATTAGGTGGCAGACATGTTATACTTCAGTCACATTGGCAGGCTTATATGGTATTCTGTTTAAGAAAACTACAAAACTACAAACCGCGGACATTGTGGAAGTAACTCTTCCCCTGTGAAACAACGCGAAAGACGGCAGCTGCCTTGTAGTGACATTACGTGGATAATTCTACTGAATAAACGACCAAATGCATTCAAATGGTAACTTGTCATGATTGTACATATGTATTCATCATATATTTCGCCTCTAAATGAGGTAATTATGCAAACAGGAGTGTATTTTCTGGCGCGGATATGCTTGTTACTGGTGCCTGAGGGAGACTTTCGATAGCTCCTATTCGTCGATCACGGGGACTGTAACAAGAAAACCCTTCATTCATTCATTCACTTGTAAGTAGGCCTACACAATAGAAGTGTTTGTTTCTCCAGGAGACTTATATATTGAGGAAGGGAAGGTTTTCCCGATCGATACGCCAGGTAAATATTTCGTGCTGCTTTGTATGTCGCTATGCTAGTAGGGGGATAAAGTAACGCGTCGTAACTTGCCTGTTACAGACTCAATATTCAACACATGGAGGGTGACAGTGGTTGGGATGTTTGTAGAAGAGCTTGTATACTAAGCAGAAAAGTAAATGAAGACAAAATAAGTGTGCATATTCTGTCAACAGCGGGGAATGTGAAGTGAGAGGAGTATGCGCCGAGGAGTATACTCGGTGCAAATAGGAAGCGCAGTTCACGCTACTTGACACTGTGCCGACTGCAGGTCTAAATAAATGTAAATGCTATTTTAATGATGTAATATTAGTTATAATTAGTGGTGGGCTGTTATCGGCGTTAACGTGCTGCGATAATGTGAGACACTTATTGAGCGATAAAGAAAATATCGCGTTAATCTCAAAATTCTCAAAATTGGGTTTGGAGTTTGGCTATGCACGTCACCATAGCGTTCAATTGACAGAGGCTTTCAGACTGCGCTCCGGTCGCTTCTCCTCTCCACCTGTTGCTTCAGCAAAGCTACTACAAACCCCAACTCCGGTGAAGTTGGGAAGTTTGGTAAACAGTGAATAAAATCAAAATGCTATCATTTTCAAAACATTCAATCTATTCATTAGATGGAGAATAGTGAAAAAACAACATATTAAGTGTTAAAACCGAGAAAAAATATTGTTTTGGGGGACATATGTACTCATTTCTAATTTGATGAATCCTAAAGCGACCGACTGGGATCATTCATGACCCCGGGGCACATATTTTCATACACCATTTCTGCAATTTTCATCAGAAAAACTTGTCCTTCTAGGAGTTTGTCAATATAGGCCTACATGTTGTGAATGATTTTTGTGAGATTCGGACCATCTATATAGGATTTATAATCAAAACACCTCTGGGGTCATTTATGACCCCGAGAGGATCCATGAGATACTCAACATTATGATGTCCATTGTTGTTGTAATTGTCAAACTCTGGTTTTTGTATTTTGTGTCTTGGGGCAGGCCATGGTCAGCAGACCTAAAATATTCACAATATAAACATTTATAGTACTAAAATATAATATATTATATAAATAAGTAGGGCACCCCTGCGATAGCCAACAAAGCATATTGTGAGGGCACCCAGGTAGCATTTCCTCTGTTATTGCTCCATATTTGTTGATATCATGGCACAGTGGTCCTAGACACATGATGAGAATATGAAATGGAAGTTATCCTGATGAACAAAGAGGGAGGAAACAAGTCATCAGTGTAGAAATCAATGGCGTTTTTAGAATTTTCCTTATTATATGGCTATACAAAGGCTGAAGCATCAGTTGAATCATTTCTTTGCTCTAATACATGTGGAAGACACATTTTCACAGCTACAATGTCCAGAAAAAGTTTCAGAGAAATTTTGAGTGTGCAAAAGATCATATATTTGGGACATGGTTTTGTCTATGTAAATTACTATATTCTCTGATCTTGTGATTTCATGAACCCAGAAATGTTGAGTACCCTTTTGCAGAAATATCATCTATGGGCCTAATGGATAGAATTTAGCTTGGTTTCCCAAAGTTTCACTTTGAGCAATTTCCATAATTAGCATAAATATACTGTATTATTATGGTAAGACTACTACAAGTGAATAGGCTAAAAAAATAAATGATAGATATCACCATGAAACTTTCTCAGTTGATTACTGATGATGAGAGAAGAAAAAAATGTATTGGATGTTTTTTGTATTTTGATGTTTACATATGCAAATGAGGGAATACATCATATTTAGCATATACGTATGTAAGTTTGACTAATTTTTAGCAAAACAAAAAAATGTTCAAATTCACATTTTTTTGCTTTAGATGAGGGACAAGTATGTGCAAGATGTAAATAAATTTGAATGAACCCCAAAAAATAATTTATATAGTGGTATTTCTATATAAACTCCTTGGGGTCATAAATGACCCCGCTCGGTCAGATTCACAGCAAAGCAAAGACCCCCCCCCCCCCCCCCCCAGTCCCAGGAATGCCAAAAAAGCCTGGTCTGGATACTGTTCAGTCTGCTGACCATGGCTTGCCCAAAGAAACAAAATACAAAAATCAGAGTTTGAAAATTACAACAACACAGTGGCCATTATAATGTTGAGTATCTCATGGATCCTCTCGGGTCATAAATGACCCCAGAGGTTTTTTGGTTATAAATCCTATATAGATGGTCCAAATCTCACAAAAATCATTCACAACATGCACAACATATGTATTGACAAACTCCTAGAAGGACAAGTTTTTATGATGAAAATTGCAGAAATGGTGTATGAAAATATGTGCCCGGGGTCATAAATGACCCCAGTCGGTCGCTGCAGGGTTAAGTGTTGTCTTTTGTTTTGTTTGTAGTCTTCCTCGACATTTGCTGCCATTTATTGTCCCCGTCCCAACTCTTTTGAGACGTGTTGGATTTATCAAATTAGAAATGAGTACATACGTCTCCTAAAACAACATTTTTTCTCGGTTTTAACACTTAATATGTTGTCTTTTCACTATTCTCCATCTAATGAATAGATTGAATGTTTTGAAAATGATAGCATTTTGATATTATTCACTGTTTACCAAACGTCCCAACTTCACCGGAGTTGGGGTTTGTAAATATGAACAGTGTTTGCATGCTGTAAACATTAATCTCTCTACCGTGGTAGGCGTTGTTTGCGTGTTTTTTCATAAGTGGTAGACTAGAGAGACGTTATTGTTTGAGGTGAAGTGAGAGACATTATTGTGTGTGAGTACCAGCCCGACAGTCTACATTGCCTTGCGCATTGCAGGGAACACAAACAACAGTCCTGTCCACCCTCTTTTAAAGGAGCCGACACTCTTTTTAACAGTCAGTGGCAGATTCTCTCTCTCTCTCTCTCTCTCTCTCTCTCTCTCTCTCTCTCTCTCTCTCTCTCTCTCTCTCTCTCTCTCTCTCTCTCTTTCTCTCTGTCTGCCCATTAGAAATGATGAATTGTTGAGGTCATTTTGTTTAAATAGCCTAAATGTTTAATATATTTACTTGTATATGCCTCTACAATTCATAGCACTGCTCATTTTGAAATTTCAGTATCTTATGACTGTAAATTCGACACACTTTACAAATATTGCAGTGATTTTTTTTTCATCAAGTATTAACATGGCCATTTTTTTAAGCTGAGATGCATTTTGGAAAAAAGAGAGGCGCCAGAGGTTTTTGCCCAAAACGGATGATTTTGACATGTCATATTCAAAAGGCTGTGGCTTGACATAGGTAATAGATAGAGCCTGACAATTAATGAGACAAATATTGAGGATGACCCAAAGTTTATTTTAGGAGTAAATTATCCCATCTAATTTGCATATTATGACGTCATATGGTGTCGGCCATTTTGAATTCATAATGAGTTATTGCATATTTATGCATATTTTTTAAATATTTTTCATCATTTATTGAATTTAATTTATAAAACTTCCCCAGACACCTTCACTATTATGTTCTGTGCATACATTTAGGTCTAGATAGCAAAAATTGTACACTAAATGTGTAATTTGTAACTAATATTGTGCAACAATGTAGCACAGTGACAAACACAAGTGAATGGAAGGTTGCTGTTTTGCCTGTAGGGGCTGGTCTATGAAGGTGACAAGTTTTTTTTAGTGCATGGAAACCCTTCACAGCAATGCCCAGCATACAGATTCAATCCACACTAGGGGTATTATGTGTATTTTGTCCATCTGTGGGTCTTTGAACCAAGTAGGCCTACAGCAGGCCTACAGTAGCCTACAGTAGGCCTGTCAGCGTACACCCTGAAGGACTCCGGGTATGGACTACATTTCTAAAAACTTGTGCAAATACCTATTCAAACCAAGTGTTACATTTACTGATATACAAATAAGTGATAGAAAGGAACCTGTGTGTGTGTGTGTGTGTTTGTGTGTGTGTGTGTGTGTGTGTGTGTGTGTGTGTGTGTGTGTGTGTGTGTGTGTGTGTGTGTGTGTGTGTGTGTGTGGGTGTGTGTGTGTGTGTGTGTGTGTGTGGTGGGGGGGTACCATAGGCTATCGCCCATGTCATTCTGATGCACCAAACCCCAGCTGGTATCACAATTTTCTGTTGCTAATAGACTCAGTCAGGTCGGAATTTGATATAATTATTGCTATTATTATATTATTAGAATAGCATTGCTATTTATTTAGACCTGCAGACGGCACAAACAGTGTCGAGTAGCGTGAACTGCGATTCCAATTTGCACCGAGTAGAATGGGCACGAGACCTGTGTGTCTCAGGCGCCTATACTTCTCACTCAACATCCCCCGCTGTTGGCAGGAATATGCACACTTCTTTTGTCTTCATTTACTTTTCTACTTAGTATACAAGCTCTTCTACAAACATCCCGACCCCTGTCACCCTCCAGGTGTTGACTATTGAGTCTGTAACAGGCAAATTACGACGCGTTTCCTCATCCCCCGTTGCAATGAACGTCGCCAGCATAGCGACAGTATACAAGCAGCACCAAATATTTACCTCGCATCTTGATCGGAAAAACCTTCCCTTCCTCATTATATAAGTCTCCTGCAGAAACAAACACTTCTATTGTGTGTGAATGAATGAAGGGTTTTCTTGTTACAGTCCCCATGATCGAAGAATAGGCTACCGATAGTCTCCCTCAGGCACCATAACATGGGAAGTTCTACTGCGGCAGAAAATACACTCCTGTTTGCATATTACCTCATTTAGGGGCGAAATATATGATGAATACGTATGTAAAACCATGACAAGTTACCATTTGAATGCATTTGGTCGTTTATTCAGTAGAATTATCCACGTAATGTCACTGCAGAGTTGCTTCCGTCTTTCGAGTTGTTTCACAGGGGAGGAGTTACTTCCGCAATGAACGCGGTTTGTAGTTTTGTAGTTTTCTTAAACAAAATACCATATAAGGCTTCCCGATGTGTCTAGAACTGAAGTAAATCATGTCTGCCACCTATAGAGGTGGAAGTTGAACTACATTTGATATCCTATTTGAAAAAAACGACCGTTTTATACAATACGGCATCTCGTCGACAAAAGTCGCCTGTGGCGCCCAGAGGGTTAATGCGCCATCTGTGTAATCCCTTTTAATGCCAATGTTATTTTAGTGAAAATGCTCGATTTGGGCATCATATGAAGAGTTCGGATGCAAACCCCCCTAAGTGCCTTTTCAGAAAATAATCTTAATTCATTTTTATTTAATACAAAGCTATCAAAATTCCATATATATATTTTTTTTTAATATAATATAACTATTTATATGTATCATCAAGTACATAAATGTAAACCAAACCCACAACAGGGTTCTCTAAAAATATAGAAGTGCAGGTCTTCAGAAATGGAGTTAGGGGGTTTTGCATCTGAACTCTTCATATATTCAACAGGCTGTGGCTGGAGAGTGGTAACAGATAGAGCCTAACTGTAAATTACAAAAATGTTGAGAAAGACCCAAAGTTTATTTGGGCGTAAATATGCATACCTAATTATCATATTGATAATTTTCAATAGATTTTCAATAGATTATTGAATTTATTTAGAAATATGTGGCATCCCATTACTGTCATGTTGTGCACATACATTATGGTCAAGGAAAAAAGCAGTTTTAAGCCTAACATATAGTAAATATTGTAACTAATATTGTAATAATAATAGCATAGCAAGAAACGGAATGACTGGGAGGTTGTTACCTGGAGTGCCAAAAGTGTTTGTATCTACCTATGACTTTTTAGTCTGTGAAAACCTTCTCAGACAGGATAAGCACACATATTCAGTACACATCAGGCACGTGCACTCCAATACAGCAGGGGAGGCACGGCCTCACCAGCCCCAGATGATTATGATGAGATGCAGTAAATGTGAATAATAGTTACAATAACAGCTATTGTTTTCGAGCATCTGCACCATAACTACCATTTAAGCAGTGTTTAACACTAGAACTACAACGGAGGGGTCAATTGACCTTTTTACCTAAAAGCCCCACAAGGGGGTCAATTGACCCTTTGGACCCCCTGTGGACACTCCTTTTGTTGTGGAAATGTGGCTGTTAGCAGCTCACAGCTGTCACTTGAGAAACAGAGTGTGTGTGTGTGTGTGTGTGTGTGTGTGTGTGTGTGTGTGTGTGTGTGTGTGTGTGTGTGTGTGTGTGTGTGTGTGTGTGTGTGTGTGTTGTGTGTGTGTGTGTGTGTGGGGTGTGTGTGTGTGTGTGTGTGTGTGTGTGTGTGTGTGTGTGTGTGTGTGTGTGTGTGTGTGTGTGTGTGTGTGTGTGTGTGTGTGTGTGTGTGTGTGTGTGTGTGTGTGTGTGCGTGCGTGCGTGGATCATTTCCAATGCCTGTTGAGTGCTGTATCTCTGCATCTTCGTTCCTTGGAGAGGAGCTTCTTTCACCACAAAATTCTTGAGGGAAATGAAGCAGTAGTCCACATGCACTGGTATTTATCCATCTAACAATTGCCAGGTTGCATTCACATGAGTCGTTATGGTCACATGGCATGGGAGATTCACACGTTACAGTTTTTCTCGATTGGTTTGGCTAACTTCTCGAAACTGAGATGACATTCTCAAAACAACACGGACAAATCCCCAAACCAACTTGCAATTTCCCAAAACAGAATGGCGTTTTTCATTGCTTTCATTAGATATCAAATGCTTTGTACATGTCTCAAATGTTTAGTACATCTCTGGAGATGGATATGTACAAATACCCTTCAGTTGACACATTCAGCATACATTTAACACATCTTCCAAATAAATTGACCTTGCTTATCTAAACGCATTAGACAATTCTCAGTCTAATGGTTGCCCTCTCCAAAACACGTCAGCATTATTTCATTGTGTAAGTCATCATATGCAAAGTCGTCTACGCAATTCCCAAAACAGTCAAGGACATCATATTTTAAGAATTTCATTACATAGTAAATTCATGACAGTGTTCAACAGGTCAGATGGTATTGTAACTTTACTAGTTAGTAGAAAATAATTTTACAACCGTGTATACTACAGTTTCCTCTGTTATTTGGCTAATTTCATGACATTTTTTCAAACGACATTCTGTTTTGAACAATTGCTAGTTGCTTTGGCATTTATCCATGTTATTTTGAGAACGTTATCTCTGTTTTGAGAAATGAGCCAAACCCATGAGAAACCTGTGATATATGGGCATTACTTTCTGTATATGAATTTACAGTAAAGAAAGTTACTGATAAATGTCCTTGGTAAATTATCTGTGTTGTCAAACTTCAATGGTTTCACTCACTTTTTCATTTTTATACATAGTCGAAAACTGTTAGCTGAACGTAGATAAAACACCTAACCATTTTGACTGGCAGTGCTTACACAATGGCAAAGGGACAATTTATTTTGGGGGTACTGATGATATATGTGGGGAAGAAATGTAGTTTTGACACATGGGTAAACTGTTTTTTGGGTGATATGAGCGAGTGATGAGGATCCATGTACTAATGCTGAACCATCCAGTTTATTTTTACAGAAGGACTAAATGAATGCAAATGAGCCAAAGCAATTGAGAAGGATCTATGCCATTTTGATGGTACTGACTATTTATATGTGAGACGGTTTAGTGCTGATGCAAGAATGAGGTGTTTTGGGAGGTATATGACATTTTGCTAGTTATCTGAACTGTTGTGCAGAAGTGTAAGAATGCTTGGCCAAATGACCCAATGGTTATAGGAATGTCATCTCAGATTCAAGAAATGAGCCAAACCAATCGAGAAAAACTGTAATTCAACCATTATCTGGTTGCAGCCATATGATTCGTCATGATCACATGGGACATTCAAACATTCATTGATGACTTATATGAAGAAAATGTGCTGACATGTTTTCAGGACAACCATTACACTGACAATCAACCAATTGGGATATATCAGCAAGGTACATTTATTTGAAAATGCTGTTGTACTAAAAGTAAACTGATTGTGCCAACTGTAGGATACTTGTACATAGCCATTTGCAAGGATGTAGCCTACTAAATAATTGAGACATGTACAAAAGCATTTGAAATTTGATGAAAGCAATGATAAATGCCATTCTTTTGTGAGGAACTGCAAATTAGTTTTGGGATTTGTCCATGTTTTGAGAATGACATCTCAGTTTCAAGAAATGAGCCAAACCAATTGAGAAAAACTGTAACACACTGTCCGCCAAACTGTGCTATCTGTCTTTGCTGCTGATATCTTCATGCAAGTTGCTATTTACCTGTGGTGATTTGGAGGCTGACAGCCCTTGGGAAGAAGCTGTCTGTCCCTGTTTGTCTTGGCTGTTAGCACTGTAAGGTGTGACCCCCTCACCCCTCACCCCACACACGGCCCCTAACAGCCTCATTACCATAACAAAATGAGTGATTAGTGTATTAGGTAAAAGCCGCCGGGTCAAATGACCCCTCTCTGGTACTTCTAGGTAGGCAGAAAAATCCTGGTAGTTCTAGTGTTAAACAGTTTCACTCATTTTCAATCATTTTTGTGGCCAAAATGGTAATATTTGCCCATTTCATGTCAAATTTCTCAGAATACGCTGAATTTGGGGCAACTCTGAACTTGCCTCACCCCCGGATTGCGCAATCCCTCGTTAACAGGCTTGAGCGCATGCGCCATTTTGCTCGTTCTGTGAATGCAACCTGGTAATATTGTATTAAACGTTTTTATACATTTAATAGAAGTATGTATGGTGTGCCCTCATTTCCTGATAATTTTTTTTTACTATTTTCTACGTGTGATTATCATTTCTTTACTCTGAACGCCCACTGAAATATACAGTGGTGAGGCCAGCAGTAGCCTGGCCGCAGACTCCTTCTGGCGTTGAGTCTTGCTGGCCAGTTACGTCATAGCGAATCTGAAATTCACAATACAGTCAGTCGGTGTTGTTGGCTAGCTTGTTCACTTGGACTGCTACAAGTGGATTTCATAACGAAACTAAGACCATTCTCAAAGTTGGATTTCCAAGGGGAAAATATGTGATAAAGAATGGAGGACCGACAGAGCTGAAGGGTTTGCTGCAGGTGACCGGTCAACTACCCGATCATTTCAAAGTGAGCGGTACAACAGAAACTATTTTTTTGTTTCCCCTGTGTCTTGTTTGCAACCGGCGAGAATGTGTGGAAGAACATTCGCATGGGATTTCACGACTTAACAATTTACTAAGGACTAAGGAGCCTCACGAAACAAATCCTCGCGGCTACTCATATTCATAGTCAATGCCAAATTGCTTTGGACGTTTGGGGCGTCTCGAATAGATGTGGCTTTGGATGAACAGCGCCGGCTAAAGTAACGTTAGCATGCGCAACGCCAAAAGTGAAGGAAAAGAGCGGCGCCTGGACCTGATGTACGAGCTAAAGGTAAGATCAGTGTTTCCTATGTGTGTGAAGCCTGTGTTTGTGAGACCCGTGGGGAGATAAAGAATCCGCCGTGATTCTGTCTGGTGTGATGGTAGCTTTTGTGATCTGAACAGGATTCTCATGTGCCCTGTAACTGTTTGTAAAATTGAGTACAGGGCGTTGAGGTAAATCAAATATACCCGTGTAGCCTAACTACAAGACTCTGATCTAATTCCAAAGTGTAGGCATAACATAAATGACAGTCCCAAAATATTTTAGGCTAGTGACAATAGGCCCAAAAAGGCCTTCGTTTTCGAGATACCCCAACCGGAGGTAGAACAAAACCCAATAATGTTTTTCCTCATCTCTAAGGTGTCCCATACATGAAAATGATTCTTGGCCAAAGTGATTTTAATGCTAAGCCTAAAAATTGTACACATTTCCATATGCACCTCCAAACAAAAAAAGCACCCAAAATGGGATTTCTCCGTATGGGAGTAGATATACAAAAAATCATGCAGAAAATTACCAGAAGCTCTGAGAGCTTTGAGAATTGGTATGCCTGTGCCCAGGGGCTACCTGCACCAGATAGAAGTGGTTGAATCTGACCATCTGGATGTATGAAGGAGATATAGGCATTTAATCACACACCTAAAATAGGCGGAAAATGAAAAAAAGTGATATTTATACAGAATGTCATCATTTACATTGTAATTGCTTTGTCAGGGAATGTCATATGCACACATATGATATCTTGACGGAAAGGTGAGATTGTTCTGAATCCAGCAATACCTCATATGTATATCTTTTCTGAATATTAAAGATGGCATATCGTTCAATGTATGAGGTGGCCAGAATGAAAAAAATCGAAAAGGAGTTACAGGACCTATTTCAATACACTTTAGTGGTGACAGGAATGCTCACAATTGTATTACAGTATATTACTTATCATTTCTTGCATATTGTTAAGCTGGAAAATGTAGTGACTCCACCTACTTCCAATGCCTTGCAACTAGCTCATCAGAATATTGCATCACGCCTTTCAGGTAGATATGATAGAGGAAGGGGAAATAGAGTGGATGTTATTCAGTTTGTTCAGAGATCTTTTATCTTCCACGAAGTGAAGCTCTCCAGTACTTCTTCTTCTGAAAGAGCCAGCTTTCCTTATCAGTCTTTCAAGACACCCAATACCCCCTCTTCATTGTGCTCCCTCCCCAGCACACCACTGCACAGAAAAGGACACATACTGGCTTCAACAGTCTCATAGAACATATTAAGGAGTTTATAGCAGACAAGTATAGCCAATAGTACTTTTTTGTAAACTGCATCTTTGGCTGACCAGTCCAGTTTGTTGTCTTGTTATACCCTGAAATTTAGGGGTGGGCGGTATGGCCAAAAATGTATACCTCGGTATAATTTTAGCCACGGTATATATCACGGTATATATCACGGTATTGTACATTTGTGTATAAAATGTTAAAATTAAGCATTTTGTGGCAAAATGACCAAAACACCATTTTTTTGCATTTTATTTTTTGGAAATAACTGGTCAGACATTGTTTTATCTTCTATGTGGGCATTCTTGTCATTCAAATCATTTGAAAACATATTTTTAAACTTTTAATCTATAACTATAACTCTACATCTACAGGACGCAATGCACTATTGCGGTAGACGGTATGAGACAAAATCTCTATCATTGATGAAAAAATACCGCACACGATATTATACCGCGGTTACCGCCCACCCCTACCTGAAATACTTAGATGTGCTTACAATCTCCACTTCATCAACCTCAATGGGGCACCTAAGTCACGACCTTCTATTTCAGATCCGTGGGGCTGGAGCGCTCAAAATTTTGAATGCGAGTTAATGGAGCGAGTCAAGCTAAATCCTCATCCCGTTTGGCATGTGCTCTGGATTTCACATATGATGACAGTGAATTTGAAAGGTTTAGATTTGCGTTGTAAGACCACTCATTTTCGACACGCAAGAAATGTTATTTTAGCTTTTGTGCAAAACTGTGTTAGAGACTACACGTGCGCCTCGCATAGGCCTATCTGACGTGAACCGAGGCACAGCCAACCCTACTGCTGCACCGTGGCTTAAGTGGCTGCACGTCGGACATGCGACATCTGTTGTGTAGTCCAAATAATTATATATTTTTGCACACACACAACTCAAAAATCGCTTGCCAAGTGAAGTCAACAAGCACACCATTGGTTGTTATTAATTCTGAGGCACAGCATATGTCTGATCGACGGGGAAATGCGAGGTGGGTCGGAAAATAGCTTTGATCAGTCCATTACAGCCCAGTCAAAAGTGTTTGCGTTCCCAGCCCCACAAGCCGCCCGGAAGGGGTGGAGACTTAGGTGCCCCATGGAGATTGGTTGGAGAGCGGGCTTAGACCTCCAAAAGTCCACCTTCATCTGCTTGATCTTAGTGTTGAGATGTAGGTGCATTACACCACTGCAAAGCCCTGTACTCCTGTATTCCCTCCTGCCTTAATACAGCCTACAATTGTATTATCATCCAAGAATGTCTGCATGTGGTATGTGCCTGTGTTGTAAATATGTTAAGTCCGATGTGTACAAAGTGAACAGGAGAGGAGGGAGCACAGTTCCCTAGGCTGCTTTAGTACCACATACTATAGTGTCCAAGAGGCAATCTTTCAGTTTGACAAACTGTGGCCACTCTGTTAGGTAGTCCCTGATCAAGTGCACAAGGAGGGCATCCAAACCCAGGAGCCGCTCTCTCCCAATGGAGGGTTGGATGTTGTAGAAAGCGCTGGAAAAGTAAAGGAACATGACTATATGTCCTGTGCAATAGGTATGTGATGGCATCATCCACTCCAACCTTCTCCTGGTATGAAAACTGTACTAGATCCAGTGCATGACTTACTGCAGTCTGAGTGTATGTAACAGCATTGTCTTCATGCTGTGTGAAGGGAGGGCCTCCCGGTTTGAAGTCGTTTATCTCTTTTGGATGTGTTTTTTGGGGACAGGGATAAGGCATAAGGCATGTGTTCAGAGTTGGTGCCTTACTAAGATGTACACTCGGGCTGAAAAAATATTCCAGCAGCTCAGCCACTTCAGCACCACAGTTCTTAAGCAGTCTTGGTGATGTCCTATCCAGTTAATGGGCTTTAACCAGGTCTGCTGTGAGTATAGAGAGGAGGGAGGGAGGAGGTGCTGGGTGGTGGTAGTGTGATAAATAAAGACTGCTCCTGGAAGGAGCAATGATTTATGTTTACATACAAATGGTAAATGGTATATTACCAAAGCCTGACAGCAGGAAGCAAAGGCCTTTTATTTAATGAGCCTACTGTAATAAACAGGGAGGGGAATGGCAAACATATTCAGTGAATTCAAAAGTTCATAGATCCACGCACAGCTTCTTCATTAAGTTCACTCAGACATTACCTGACATCACTCAGGTGTGGCTTAATACCATCATGTAGGAGCGGGAAAGGATCTGCACACTGCTTGCAAAAGACTTAATTTATTTGGAGCAACGTTTCGCTCATAGATCTAAAGAAGTTTTTTGATTTGGCACCTGCTGATGCTTTTCTGCTGGATGTGCGCGCTTTCCACTACACTCTTAATACCATCATGTCACATGTTAGTGAATTGAATTCAGTGAATTATTTGTTTCATAGCTTTTATTTTAAATTGATTAACCCACTTTCTGCCATTGATTGTTAGTGAAGTCATAAAGCACCATATCTGTAGCCTACTGGTGACATTTCACTTAACCTATCCATGTCATCTGATGACTATATGGCTGGATTGACCAAGTAAAGAACTATGATGTCTCACACTTTTCTTCATCCAGTAGCAGATCGTTTTATTTTTACAATATAATTTTGGCAAATAGGAGGAAAGGTAAGGCTAGGGTATGTTTGTTAAACTAAGGGAAATAACAGTGTGTCAAATACACTAGACTTCAATCCAGCAACCATATCATATTCTACAGCTAAGCAAATGGTTTGGCTGGACCTGGAAGAAAGGGCCAACCAAAGTGCAAGTCAGAAGTGTAATGACGTTATCTATCCTGGTCCATTTGCTAAATGTAGGCTTAATACAATTAATTGGGAACAAGGCATCGAAGGTAGACCACACTGGGCATTCCTTTATGTGCCATGATCAAGACCCCTCAACTCAAATCCTCTCAGGGGTACCAAGGTTCTGTGCTAGGCCCCCCTGTCTTTGCCATCTTTATCTCATCTCACTGGGCAATGTTGTCCACTCACCCTGCTCCCTGCTATGTTGGATGATAAACACCTGTCTGTCCACCGAGATAACTCCATAGTTTCTGCGTGTACACTACAAACGTTTCAGAACATCTCTTTCACCTCTAGATGTCTAATTACCTTTGTACCATTTCAAGCTATGCATTCAATGTCTACAACTTGAATTACAATAAATAGTTGGGAAAAATAGGGTGTTATAATGCTCTAATGCATTGTCCTGGTTCCACCTTTTTCCAATGTCTATGCATCTATCTGCCTGTCTCTCAGACCTGGCCACATGGATGAAGCAACACCACCATCATCTGCCATTATATCAAGCAAGGCATAAGGTCAACCACTGTTACCCCAGAAAACGCTACATAAACCTGGGTGTTATTATTTATCACTGCTCATCTTTTCTGAAAACACCGCTTAAATTACTGATGCTCTTTTGCACTGTTCAATATACAGAAAATCAGACTGCACCTGACCCAATATGCAACTCAGGTTCTGTACCTTGAGTGCAATTCTCTCCTGGAAGGAACTGTTTCATTTTATCTGAGGCTGCACTAAAACGTAATGTTGCTTCGCAATACTGTAACACCAACAGTCTGGCCTTGGCCTCTGACAAGGTAATCCCAATGGTCTGACAAGTTACCAGCTGATACAAGAGTTTGGTCATCCCCCTCAACTTTTAAGAAGCTGAAAACACACATATCACACATATCATACACATATCTTCTAGGAGTATTTATCTTCATGCTCAACTCTTATAACCCTATATACAGTATAAGCCTGCACTCTGTATTTTCCACACACACTGAATGTAGCCATTGGATAAAAGAGTCAGGGAAATGTAATGAACTTAAATTCCCTATACTGACCAGATCTAGACAGGGTGAGATGGCATTTAGTCATTAAGCAAAATGCTGGAACCAGCTTCCTGTCCAAATTAGAACTGCCCCGATAGTATCTTATTTTAAAAAGAAATGTGAAAAGGTTTATTCTCGTCTGCCTTAAGTGATACAGTACAGTACACAATGCATTCTTTCTTCTCTTTTCTCTTTCTCTAATCGTTAGGACATTGAATGGCAATTTTGTATCATGATGTACTTTGATTGATTGATCGATTTTATTGATTTAGGATTATCAATGCCATTACGATACCTGTATACGTCAGTGGTATGTTGGTGCAGTGTATCTCTGGTACACTTTATCATTGTAAGGAAGTTTTAAGAACAAATATCCTTATAGCATATAGTTCCTTCACTGTGTTGTATTGGTTAATAACATTATACTTAAATATATACTAGGCTTCAGAGCACCACTACGGTTAATTAATGAACCAGTCTTTGAACTTTTATATCTTGGTTCATTTTCTCTCTTCTTTGGACACATTATGTATTGAACGATGTACCATCATCAATGTTGAGAATATATATACATATTAGGTAATGTTAGATTCAGCACAATCTCATCTTTTCCAGCTTTACAATAGCCTACAGATGCAAGAAATATATATATATATATATATATATATATATATATATATATATAGCTGGCTCTTTCATGGGAGAAGAACTGGAGAGCTTCACTTCGTGGAAGATAAAAGATCTCTGAACAAATTGAATGACATCCACTCTCTTTCCCCTTCCTCTATCATATCTACCTGAAAGGAGTGATGCAATATTCTGATGAGCTAGTTGCAAGGCATTGGAAGTAGGTGGAGTCACTGCATTTTCCAGCTTAACCATACCTACAGATGTGCAAGAAATGATATATATACTGTATACGTATATATATACACTAGTGATAAATATATTTTCACCCTAATCTGATTCTTCATTCAAGCATAATCTATAGCACCACACACTAATAATAAGTTTATTTGAAGTAATATAGCCTACTGTAATACAATTGTGAGCATTCCTGTCACCACTTAAGTGCATTGAAATAGGTCCTGTAACTCCCTTTCGATTTTTTTTCATTCTGGGCACCTCATACATTGAATGATATGCCATCTTTAATATTCAGAAAATATATACATATGAGGTATTGCTGGATTCAGAACAATCTCACCTTTCCATCAAGATATCATATGTGTGCATAAGACATGCCCTGACAAAGCAATTACAATGTAAATGATGACATTCTGTATAAATATCACTTTTTTTCATTTTCCGCCTATTTTAGGTGTAATTAAATGCCTATATCTCCTTCATACATCAATATGGTCCAATACAACCACTTCTATCTGGTGCAGGTAGCCCCTGGGCACAATCATACCAATTCTCAAAGCTCTCAGAGCTTCTGGTAATTTTCTGCATGTTTTTTTGTATATCTACTCCCATACGGAGAAGTCACATTTTGGGTGCTTTTTTTGTTTGGAGGTGCATATGGAAATGTGTGAAATTTTTAGGCTTAGCATTAAAATCACTTTGGCCAAGAATCATTTTCATGTATGGGACACCTTAGAGATGAGGAAAAACATTATTGGGTTTTGTTCTACCTCCGGTTGGGGTGTCTCAAAATTTTGAGGCCATTGTCACTAGCCTATTTGGTGACCATATCGAAACTTGTGTAGTAGTCTCTGTTTAAATGTTGACAGTCGCTTCCTGCCACACCTTTGTCCCACATTGTTTGCCGTAGCCTCGTACAAGTAGATGTAGGCCTACATTTGCACGAGAATCCGGTGCTTATCACAAAAGCTATCACACCAGTTTGTTCGCCGTGGTGCTCAGCGGTCTATATGACACCATGTTTTGAATCCTGTGTGTGTGTGTGTGTGTGTGTGTGTCTTTCATTGAGCATCCGCCCTGATGTGGTTTATGTGAGACCACTGTATAAATGTGTGTGTGTGTGTGTGTGTGTGAGAGCAGTGGGCTGTGAAGGAGCTACACTCTTCACTACTCTCCCCTCCTCCTCTCCTCTCCTCTCCTCTCCTCTCCTCTCCTCTCCTCTCCTCTCCTCTCCTCTCCTCTCCTCTCCTCTCCTCTCCTCTCCTTCCCTTTCCTTTCCTCTCCTCTCCTCTCCTCTCCTCTCCTCTCCTCTCTTTTCCCATCTCCTCTCCTCTCCTCTCCTCTTCTCTCTTCTCCTCTCCTCTCCTCTCCTCTCTTTTCCCATCTCCTCTCCTCTCTTTTCCCATCTCCTCTCCTCTCCTCTCCTCTCCTCTCCTCTCCTCTCCTCTCCTCTCCTCTCCTCTCCCTTCCTCTCCCCTCTCCTCCTCTCCTCTCCTCTCCTCTTCTCTCCTCTCCTCTCCTCTCCTCTCCTCTCCTCTCCTCTCCTCTCCTCTCCCCTCTCCTCTCCTCTCCACTACTCTCCTCTCCTCTGCTCTGCTCTCCAGCTCTCTCTGCCGTGATGCTTCTGTTTGTCCACATTGCTGCTGTGTGGTTTATGTGAGACCACTGTTTGAATCCTGTGTTTGTGTGTGTGTGTGTGTGTGTGTGTGTGTGTGTGTGTGTGTGTGTGTGTGTGTGTGTGTGTGTGGTGTGTGTGTGTGTGTTTGTGTGTGGTGTGTGTGTGTGTGTGTGTGTGTGTGTGTGTGTGTGTGTGTGTGTGTGTGTGTGTGTGTGTGTGTGTGTGTGTGTGTGTGTGTGTGTGTGTGTGTGTGTGTGTGTGTGTGAGAGTGAGATATCTAATCAACAATAGACATAACAGTGATGCTGTCAGTGATGCTGGGAAGCTTGTTAGGGTGCATGGCATCATGAATGCTTTGAAATACCAGGACATTTTAAATCAAAATCTGTTGCCCTCTGCCCGAAAGCTGAAGGTGGGCCGTCACTGTGTCTTTCAGCAAGACAATAACCCAAAACATATGGCCAAATCTACACAGAAATGGTTCTCCAGACACAAAATCAAGCTCCACCCATGGCCATCTCAGTCCCCAGACCTCAACCCCATTGAGAACCTGTGGGGCGAGCTGAAGAGGAGAGTACAGAGGAGAGGACCCAGGTCTCTGGATGATTTAGAGAGATTCTGCAAAGAGGAATGGCTGAAGATCCCTCTTTCTGTCTTTTCCCATCTTGTGAAACATTATAGGAGAAGATTAGGTGCTGTTTTGTTGGCAAAAGGGGGTTGTACAAAATATTAACAACAGGGGTGCTAATAATTGTGACACACATTATTTGATGTCAAATAATTATTTCTTTATGTGGGATTTTTTCCCCACTGAATAAATGCACTTGTATTGAAGGTTGGATTTTTCCCTTTTTTTTTACATTAAGGTCCCATATTATTTAGAAAATAATAATAATAATTGGAAGCTAAAAAACACATCTTAACCAGGGGTGCCAATAATAATGGAGGGCACTGTATGTTTTATCATTTTAGTAAATTTTAAAGGTCCAAAAAAAAAAAGTTAAATCTGTGGTGTTAAGGGTCAAAATTGACCCGGCATAGATTTTTGGCTGTTTTATGCATTTCTGAAAAGCTGTTGGTTGCCCCTTGTCTTTAACCCTCCTGTTATCCTTGGGGTCTATTTGACCCCTTTCAATGTTTAACACCTGAAAAATACATGAAGTACATATTTCTTCTGCCTCATCTTTGATGACTTTTCCTAAATATATGGGATGAATGTGAAAAAAGTGAAATTTCAGCAAAAAATGTTTTCCCTAAGTGCTGTACACATTTAGGTTACATCCGTGTCCCTTGGGGTCAATTTGACCCCAATTGTTTCAAGTGTATAAAACATAAATGGAACATTCATATTTTGCAAATACATGTCAAAATCTGTTTAGATAATGTGAAATACATGAAAATAAGCTAGTCAGCCATGTTTCTTCTGAACATTTTGCTTTTGTTTGGGCCCTGATAACTAAAAATGCTAATGATATGAGGGAGGCCTAAAACTAATTCACGGCAACATTTTGGACATTGGTGGCTAATACAGCATTGACATTTTGACAAAATACACCAACTGAACCTTGTTGTACCCAAAGCACCATCATGGCACCCACCACAGCAACACCCTCCCCCCATTCCTGTACCCTGGGAGCTACTTTTGCACCCTCCCACTACACACAAACACTAGTATAAGAAGGGTCACATATAGTCAGCATTGCTGTGCATGCTGTTCTGTGCCCAGCATATATAATTATAAGTGATGGTATATTTGAAGAGAAGCTTTCTGATTGTGATCCAAATATTGAAATGGACTGTTCTGATGGTGACAAGCCATTGTACTTCTTTAGATGGAGACGATCTCAAGGTTGTTTGCTATGTTGAGAGATATAATGGTGCTATTCTTCTCCTCATTTCAGTATTGTGTTCCAAATTGACATCTTTGTCTGCAGCCTTGGCTATAAACTGGTGCTACCTGACATAGAAAAGGCAGGAACAGCAACAGCTGTAACTTTTGTGAAGGACATACACATTGACATCCATACCACAAGTTCTCCAGTGGGCATACATAGTGAATAGAAGTAAACATACAAGTTGCTAGCCCTGTTCCTTCAAACATTACCCCACAACCATGAACATGTAATATGTCTACAAGGAGCACATGCAAACCTTTTTTCCTTATGTGCACACTAATTGAAGCGTAGAAACAATGTAGAAAACAATTCTTTTCTATGTTGTTCCCGAAACTCTTGGTTGGTAATGTATCCATGTTCTTACCTAACTATTACACTTGTGCTATAAATACACGTTCAAACATTAAAAAAATGAATGTTGGACTTAAAAAAAACCTTCTGAATGTTTGGAAATATGCCTATTTCTTTTAGGGTCAAATTGAGCGATATGGTAATAGATAGATAATATCCTTGATAATCAAATTTGTTTTGTCTTTTCAAATGTTATAAGTTATAGAAATTCATATTTAGGGAGTATATGGAGCCAATAAAATTAAAATAATTTGTGTCCATCTGTTTTTAGACCAATTAATGACATTTTATTGCTATTTTTTCTAATTTCCGCCTAGTCATGGTTAAGTTTTTTTGGTGTGTGGGCTATGTGTGGGGGTGCTAGGATATATTGAAAGGACTTTTTATGTCACCAACATAGCAATAATACATATCTGAGACATAAACATGTGCCAAAGTGTTGTTTCATACTGATTTTGTAGACATTTAAGTGGTTGGGGTCAAATTGACCCCAAGGATCACGGATGTTCCAAAATTTGAGAGTAACAGGAGGGTTAATTTGGTGATTTATGGTGAGGAAAATATATTTCTTGCCTGAATTTTTTTTCTCCAGCTTTTTCATATTCCAAATCCAATATGGCCGCCGGACAGTCCCATAAACTACAATACGTCATATCTCCTGTTGTGAAAGGAGTACAGATGTATTTCTGGTGTCTACTCATATGTTTCCATGGTCAGGGAATCCATTTCTGCAATTATATACATTTTTGCACATTATTTTGTCCAAAAAATGTATCAAAAATTCATAATGCCACCCAAACATGAAGAACTGGTCTTATACTTTCCATAAAGTTGATGTGGCAATGAGATAATGGTCCTTGTTCATGGCATAGGGGATTCAGATGAATAGTGTGACTTTTTTCATGTTAATTGATGTGTTAATTTCCAATATCTTTGCATTAGATTGGTGGAATAGCTGTGACTCTGACAGAATTGTTATTTTGTATATTTACCACACTAAAATCATATAAATATTGAAAAACACCAAGTCAACATATTTAAACATTGATTTTATGCACTGAAAAACTAATTTAGTTGACATTTGGTCTTTATCCTGCTATAAATCTCTTTGGATTGGTTTGGACCTCAACACCACAAATGCCACTATTGATGATATTTTTCAATATTAGAGAAAAACTAATAAAATAAATTTTGGGGTCACTAATTGCATCACTTTAGGAGGTATTAATAGTGAATTTATGCAGATTTTGATAGTTTTGGTCATCAAAAACGATTTGCATAATGTAAGATAAAAGACCAGTAAAGTCAAAAAGATGAATACATAAAGTAATATTTCCATGGATATGAATACATACCAAGTTAGCCATGAGATGAAAAACAATATTTGATGATAACTAGTGTTTTGGGGTATTTTATTGCTGAGTTTTGTTATCACGGGTCAAAAATGACCCGAACACCACAGGTGTATGCAGCTTACGAACACAACACAAGGGTTAAGTTTCTTGTTGAGTTGTCTTCAGGTTTCAGCCTGTTTTACCTTGGCCATGTGTCAGAGTTTCAAAGCGAGAACCCAGATGCAGCACACAAACGACGGTATAGGAAGAGTTGGGGTTTTATTTAACTAAAAAGGACTACAAAAAGGACCAAATGTAACAAAGATTCATTCCAAAACAAAAACCCACGAGGGGGAAAACATTAATCTAGAAGACAGAAAACTTAAACTTACAAACAAGACACTTACTAAACTTCTCAGGGTTTTCAGATGAACAAGGTGTGGTAAGACAATGACGCAACAAGGAATAACTGAAACATGACGGCTTAACCTTTTAAGCGCCAAAGTCGCAGAATTGCGACGGTACGTCATCATGAACAAAAGCGCATGTAGATCAAACCAGCGGTCTTAATAGTGTTCATCCTCCCTACCAGTAGTTGGCAGACATGCTACCCTTTCAAACAAGACTACGATTGTGTCATTTTGTAGTTCACAGAGTCTTTGGTGAAGCAGTAAAAGACGCGACCTGTGACGCGACCACAAAATGCGGAAGTAGCCACACTGTGTCTTTGACTCGAGGCGTGCGGTTGAGTTTGTGTTGTTATCAGCGAACTATCAGCAAGCTATTTCATCATGGCTAGTAAGAAGTGAATCGTGATGAAGTACTGAGCATGTTATTTGCCTATTCTGACTCCAAAGGACAGTTTTTATCTCACGAGGAGGATAATGATCGGACGAGCACTCTTTGTTTACCGTGGCGAAACTTCCGAAGGCAGTGATGCCGACATGCGAAGCAAGGATGTTCTCTAAGCACACACACACATTGAAACTCATTCGGTGACTTTATCCGATCTCAAGTGAGTCGGTGGTAGTGGCGAATGCAGTCGTAGTGTCCATACAGGTATTGGTGGAGGAATTAGGGGTGAGAGAAGTGGGTCTGGTATGTTAGCTTGCGCTCCCTCCATTCAGCCCCCGGTGATGCGGGTAGCCACCTATCCGGACGCAAACGCAATAATCCTGGGATCAGACAAACACTGTTCACCAAGCAGCACACACACACTCATTCTGTCCCTCTTTCTGACTTCTACTGGGTGGATGGCAGCGGCTAACGTGGCCATATCTCCGTATGGAGAGGTTTTGGTAATAGAACGCACGGTGAAGAGAAGACGCATAGGCAACCCTAAAAACATGAATGTTTTAGACTCGTTGTTGACAATCAGACTGGTCACAGCGTTTTGACTGTCTTTGTAAGAGTTATACAAATCAGTAAAACAGCAAATAAAGACGAAAGAGGTGGCGATATATTTCTCTCAAACGGGGGAGAGGGTGGAAGGGCGCTGCGCTCTCCATGCGAGGGGGCGGGGATTGTGTTCCTGATCGGCTTCAGGTGTCAGGCTATAACGTAGCCTAATTACGTTGGACACAATACTATGGACATAATACTTGTGATTTCATACCCATTATGTTGACAGTTTGCCCATTAGTTTTGTGAAATGTAAGTAACAAACTGTAGAAGTCACTGAGCTAGACTGTGCCATGATCAACCATTTTACTGCCTATACAGCGCCTGCTCCAAAGGCCATAGTAGGCTATACAGATGTAAAAAATAGGCATAAATATGAATTGAATATGTGTGTGCTGACCCTTTCTGTGAAAGTTTCACAAGCTAAAAAGGTACAGGTTACAGATACAAACATGTTCGGCCCTCCAGGCAAAAGTAGTAATTGTTGCATTATATATTTCAATATTATTGCATTATATTATTGCAATATTACAATATATAATATATATATTCTGCCTAAAACTATTTATTTCCTTGACCATAGTGTATGTGCACTACGTGATAGTAATGGAATGTCAACTATTGCTAAATAATTTCAATAATCTATTGAAAATTATCAATATATTTCAAAAATTATTAAAAATTCAAAATGTCCACCACCATATGACGTCATAATATGCAAATTAGGTATGCATATTTACTCCCAAAATAGTATAATATTTTTAATATTAATATTATTAAATAATATTTGTCTAATTGACAGTCAAGCTCTATCTGTTACCAGTGTCAAGCCACAGTCATTTGAATTTATCATGCCAACATTCAGCTTTTTTGAAAAATAAATTGTGGCGCTTAAAGGGTTAAATACACAGAAAGAAATCACAAGAAAACACACGATAGGGTAGAACCTAACAGGGCACAGGTGGGCAAACAACGAGGGAACAAATCAGAAGGTAATGATCAAGGGCAGACAATGGGATAATAAGCAACAATCAGACAGAGGGCAGACAGGCAAATGAGGAGGCACATGAAACACAAGAACAGGTGAAAGCAATGACAGCAAGCTGGCATGGACAACGAGGAAATCAGAAGAGGGCCAGGTACGAGATGAAAACAATAACGAGAGCTAAACAAGGCAAAGATAAGTGGACCAGGTGACACAAACGAGGGGAGGGGCAAAACACATGACAGGAAAACAAAAGCACATGGACAGAGGTGACAACGTAAACAAAGACACAAGGAAACCAAAATGGGCGAGAGGGGAGAGACAGTGAAACATGAGCACAAAACAACACAAAGTCCAGATTGTGACACCATGTCTGAGTGCTGAATACAATGTTCTTGTGGACACTCAATGTAGGTTTCAGTTCTGGAATATAACAGCACTGCAGGTAATACTTTTGTGGTAGTTTCATCTTCAATTCTTCTAAATCTGGTAGTGACTTTGTGAGCTCATATCATGTGACACTGATGGCTTTGTAACTATGCTTTAGACGGATGTGACCAATATTTCAAGACAGCCACACCCCTCTGGAAGACATCAAAATTGTTTATAGTATTTTTGGAGTTTGTTAGATGTCTTTTGTGGCATATTTTCCCATAGGAAAGCAAAGTTTCCTAATAATTATGCACATTAATTATGCCCTGATATAGGCTATTGGGCTCCTCCGATCACACTGTCTCTTATTACACAAATATGCATGACTTGGAATGCTTAAATCCAATAGGTCAGCAGTGGTCAACAGTGGTCAAAAACAGTTTATTTGTTCCTGAATGGAATCCTTTTAAATATATTTTAGTTCCTAACGTGAAACACTTCAGACTTAGGCTATGTCTGCAATAATGGGGGAAATTATTTGTGTGTTTATTTATATAAGATACAAAAAATAACACCCATTTTGTGCATTAAAAACAGCCTAAATCACAACTTTTAATCCATTAGCTATTAAAATACATTAATTGTGGAAGTTATTATAGTGAAAGATTTAGACTTCCATTAGAAATGAATGCGGGCCATTTTCGGTCCACGTCTAGAAATTAGTGATTTCATTCCAAATTCATGTTTATTTGTAAAATAAAAATATAAGAACATTTTAAAAAAATACTTTTTTGAATTAAGGACCACCTATGTAATTACTTTTAGAAGAATTATGGGATAAAATGTATTGGTTTTAGAAGTTGTGTGAGAGAATACATGATTAATGCTCAGAAATACATTGGAAATGAATGCAGGTCTATTTAGACCCATGTTATGCGTTAGTGTGAGTCCAATGGCTTATGCATTAAAGGGTTAAGCAAGTCTAATATATTCGTGTTATAGGGTTTGAGTCTTCATTTCGCCGTGCGCGACGGTGAAAAAAACACAGATATTTCCCCAAGCCATGTATCGAATTTCTACGGGATGTACAACGTCTAACAGGATAATCCATTTTTTTTTGAAGCAGTGGTTTTACTAACCGTCTTTCATAGAGGGAAATTACATACTTTATCTTTATGTTTTAGCTCTTTCTCCTACTCCAGTTTAGGGGAAGATGCACGTCAAAGTTCACCACCAAGTGAAATATAGCCTATTTCTGTAGCACTTCTGTTGTGTTTGGGTCATTTTTGATTTCAAGTTTAAGTGTGAAAAAAACACACTTTCCTTTTTTGTCCTGGAATGAGGCTTCATCTAATCCTCAGTCACAATCATTTTAACACAAGAAAAATATGTTTATCATTTTAGTAAATTTTAACCCTCCTGTTATCCTTGGGGTCTATTTGACCCCAATCAATGTTTAATGTCTGAGAAATACATGAAGTACATATTTCTTATGCATCATCTTTGATTACTTTTCCTAAATAGATGGGATAAATGTGAAAAAAGTGAAATTTCCACAAAAATGTTTTTCCTAAGTGCTGTACAAATTTTGGTTACATCCGTGTTCCTTGGGGTCAATTTGACCCCAATTGTTTCAAGTGTATAAATCAATTTTCTTCTTGGAGCAGGCATCATAATTATTTCAGTCTCTGAGGGTGCTAGCCCGAATTTCAAATTCAATGCTCCAAGCAAGTGTATAAATCATAAATGGAACATCCATATTTTGCAAATAAATGTTAAAATCTGTTTAGATAATGTGAAATACATGAAAATAAGCTATTCAACCATGTTTCTTCAGAACATTTTGCTTTTGTTTGGGCCTAGATAAATAAAAACACTAATGATATGGGGGAGGCCTAAAACTTATTCCCGGCAACATTTTGAACAGTGGTGGCTACTACAGCATTGACATTTTGACAAAATCCACCAACTGAACCTTGTTGTGCCTAAAGCACCATCATGGCATCCCCCACAGCACCACCCCCCCCAACCCTGTACCCTGTACTTTCGCACCCTCCCACTACACACACACACACACACACACACACACACACACACACACTAGCATAAGATGGGTCATATAGTCAGCATTGCTGTGCATGCTGTTCTGTGCCCATTATACATGATTGTAAGTGATTTATATTTGAAGAGAATCTTCATGATTGTGTTCCAAAGATTAAAATGGACTGCTCTAATGGTGACAAGCCGTTGTACTTCTTTAGATGTATGTGATCTCAAGGCTAGTTGCCATGTTGAGAGATACAGTATAATGGTGCTATTCTTCTCCTCTGTTCAGTATGTTGTTCCAAATTGACATAGTTGTCTGCATTGGTTATAAACTGGTGCTACCTGACATAGAGAAGGAAGGACCTTCCAGGAAGAGCAACAGCTGTAACTTTTGTTAAGGACATACACATTGGTGTCCATACCACAAGTTCTCCAGTAGGCATAAATAGTGAATAGAAGTAAACATACAAGTTGCTAGCCCTGTTCCTTCAAATCTTACCCCACTACCATTAACGTGTAATGTGTCTACAAGGAGCACATGCAAACCTTTTCTTCCTTATGTGCACACTAATTCAAGCGCAGAAATCATGTAGAAAACAATGCTTTTCTATGATGTTCCCAAATCTCTTTTGGTTGGCAATGTATCCATGTTCTTACCTAACTATTATACTTGTGTTATAAATACACATTCAAACATTCAAAGAAAATGAATGTTGGACTTAAAAAACCCTCTGAATGTTTGGAAATATGAAAATTTCTTTTATGGTCAAATTGACCCATATGGTAATAGATAGATACTATCCTTGATAATCAAATTTGTTTTTTCTTTTCAAATGTTAAAAGTAACAGTAATTCACATTTAGGGAGTGTATGGAGCCACTAAAATTTCAATAGCATGTGTCCATCTGTTTTTAAGTCAATTAACTCATTGGCTGCCTTTGGCAGCCAATGACTTAATTTCAAATAGCCACGCCCCCTGCCTTCGACGTCGTTCGCCGATAATTGTGTTTTTTTACAGCCACGCCTCAAGGATGGTCTGACCTATGTTCTGTCATTTCAAGCTTCTAGGCATTTTCTAACTGTTCCTGTAGGTGGCAGAAGTGTCCTTAGGAAGAGTCAAGGCAGGGCTTTAGGTCAGAGCAAGAGGATATGTCAAGACAAAAACACCCCTTTTTTACTATTATAATCTCACAAGTAGCATAGCAAAATCATTTTGGAAAGTAAAGTACCTGTGACAGTAGTATACTTTCTTGCCCTCTGATTTTAACACAAGTAGGCTACTGATTATAGTGTCAGAGCCTGACGAAAAAAACCTTCCTCTCATGACCAAAATACAACCCCCTGTTGCTATCTAGCTAGAAGGCATTGTAGCTAGCTTGCCCAAAATACACCATGAGATGATCTGTGTGGCAACCTTTCATTTTGGATAATGTGATCAGCCTACACAACATCAGGATGATGCTTACAAAATATCATCTAACAGGAGAATGCACGGGACTAGTGGTGATGTGGGAATGCTTGGCTATAAAGTTTGCTACGCCAGCTAGCTAGCTAGCACGAAATCGCTAACAACTTACAACTAATCCTAAATAAAGGAGTCTTGGTAAGTCAACTATTCTTACTCATTCTACAGTTATTTTTATGGATCTGTATAGTATGATCAGCTTACTGTATCATCAAAAAAGACAGGGGGGTTGCAGATTCTTGGAACAGAGTAGCCTTTGTGTCTGGTCAGATGCATTCAGCTCACATGAGAAAGCATTGCACTTAGCCTCAGACCAGCTAGCCTTCACCACTCCAATCAGCTTGTGAAATGTTGGATATGTGATCAGTACTTTATCAAAAGAAAATTAATTGAACAATATATGACAAGATCACTATAGCAGAACCATGATGACATTAATCATCAATCTGCAAATTTTCCGCTCTGCCAAAGAAGCTGCAGTAAGCTACGCTAAGCGGCGCTGCCTGCCTACCTGCCTCCCTCCCCCACAAACATACACACAAGTTCACACGGTACTGTTTCAACGAGGGGAGAGCACAGCCCGTATAGAGAGAGAGCACAATCAGAGGGAGGACAATGAGTTCCCGGAGTTAGGGGCACCTGCTGTCATGATCCATTATGCGCGCCAGCAACTAAACCAAAACACCCTTGTTTTCGAGTCCACCCCTGTTATATTTCAGTATATTAGGTTGAAAAGGTCATACAAACGATCTTTTGTTCAGGCTACAGATGTCAGAAGACTCTGTAATAGCATCTGATAGGTTTGGAGTTGGACAATGCCAATATGGGCAAAAACGTTTGCAGTTAAAGTTCTACTTCAAATGGCGTTTTCTCTGCTTTTTGGCTAGAAAGCAGCATTTTGGTGAATTCCACTTAATTTCAACAGATGATTATGAGAGAACGGAAAGGGGTAGATAGACATCATTTTTTCTGATTACAGATGAGCGTCTAATCTGTGTTTTGATAGGTATGGTGTTGACATAGACACAGAACTCAATTTTCTGTGAGCCTCCAAAAAACACCCAAAATGCTGAAAAATCTCTGGCACTCTGGTGTACTCTTTTATGAAAATGGCTGGCAGCCAATGAGTTAATGTCACTTTATTGCTATTTTTCTAAATTTCGCCTAGTGATGGATTAAGTTTTTTTGGTGTGTGGGCTATGTGTGGGGGTGTTAGGATATTAGGATATTAAAGGACTTTTAATGTTACAAACAGATCAATAATACATATCTGAGATATAAACATTTGCCAAAGTGTTGTTTTCTACTGATTTTGTAGACATTTAATTGCTTGGGGTCAAATTGACCCCAAGGATCAAGGATGTCCCAAAATTTGAGGGTAACAGGAGGGTTAAAGGTCTAAAAAAAAAGTTACATCTGTGGTGTTCGGGTCAAAATTGACCCGGCATAGATTTTTGGTTGTTTTACTCTGTCATTTTTGAAAAGCTGTTGGTTGCCCTTTGTCTTCAGTTTGGTCATTCATGGTGAGGAAAATGTATTCCTTGGCTTACATTTTTTTCTCCAGCTTTTTCATATGACAAGTCCAAGATGGCCACCGGACAGTCCCATACACTACAATGTGTGCATCCCAATATGTGACCTTGCCTCCTCCACTTGCCCTTGTCTCCTCGCCCCGCCTCCTGGCCCCTCCTCCGTGAAGAAAACGATAAAGTTTCCCAGCTGTCAGCCTAGCCACAACAACTTTTGAGGGACTGTTTTTCACCATAACAATTGCAAACGATTAAAAGACTCTACAATTGAGCTTTTGCAAGATATTGAAATATAATGCTGTTGTCAGTGATGTCATCATGACGAGAAGCGAGTGGAGGAGGGAAGTGGAGGAGGCAAGGTCCCATATTAACCCTTTAAGCGCCAAAGTCGCAGAATTGCGACGGTACGTCATCATGAACAAAAGCGCATGTAGATCAAACCAGCGGTCTTAATAGTGTTCATCCTCCCTACCAGTAGTTGGCAGACATGCTACCCTTTCAAACAAGACTACGATTGCGTCATTTTGTAGTTCACAGAGTCTTTGGTGAATCAGTAAAAGACGCGACCTGTGACGCGACCACAAAATGCGGAAGTAGCCACTTTGCGTCTTTGACTCGAGGCGTACGAGTTGAGTTTGTGTTGTTATCAGTGAACTATCAGCGAGCTATTTCATCATGGCTAGTGAGAAGTTGAATCGTGATGAAGTTCTGAGCATGGTATTTGCCTATTCTGACTCCTAAGGACAGTTTTTATCTCACGAGGAGGATAATGATCGGACGAGCACTCTTTGTTTACCGTGGCGAAACTTCCGAAGATGCCGACATGCGAAGCAAGGATGTTCTCTAAGCACACACACACATTGAAACTCATTCGGTGACTTTATCCGATCTCAAGTGAGTCGGTGGAAGTGGCAAATGCAGTCGTAGTGTCCATACAGGTATTGGTGGAGGAATTAGGGGATAGAGAAGTGGGTCTGGTAACGTTAGCTTGGGCTCCCTCCATTCAGCCCCCGGTTATGCGGGTAGCCACCTATCCGGACGCAAACGCAATAATCCTGGGATCAGACAAACACTGTTCACCAAGCAGCACACACACACACTCATTCTGTCCCTCTTTCTGACTTCTACTGGGTGGATGGCAGCGGCGAACGTGGCCATATCTCCGTATGGAGAGGTTTTGGTAATAAAACGCACGGTGAAGAGAAGACGCACAGGCAACCCTAGAACATGAATGTTTTAGACTCGTTGTTGACAATCAGACTGGTCACAGCGTTTTGACTGTCTTTGTAAGAGTTATACAAATCAGTAAAACAGCAAATAGAGACGAAAGAGGTGGCGATATATTTCCCTCAAACGGGGGAGAGGGTGGAAGGGCGCTGCGCTCTCCACGCGAGGGGGCGGGGATTGTGTTCCTGATCGGCTTCAGGTGTCAGGCTATAACGTAGCCTAATTACGTTGGACACAATACTACGGACATGCTACTTGTGATTTCATACCCATTATGTTGACAGTTTGCCCATTAGTTTTGTGAAATGTAAGTGACAAACTGTAGAAGTCACTGAGCTAGACTGTGCCATGATCAACCATTTTACTGCCTATACAGCGCCTGCTCCAAAGGCCATAGTAGGCTATAGGCCTACAGATGTAAAAATAGGCATAAATATGAATTGAATATGTGTGTGCTGACCCTTTCTGTGAAAGTTTCACAAGCTAAAAAGGTACAGGTTACAGATACAAACATGTTCGGCCCTCCAGGCAAAAGTAGTAATTGTTGCATTATATATTTCAATATTATTGCATTAGGCCTATATTATTGCAATATTACAATATATACTATATATATTCTGCCTAAAACTACTTATTTCCTTGACCATAGTGTATGTGCACTATGTGATAGTAATGGAATGTCAAATATTGCTAAATAAATTCAATAATCTATTGAAAATTATCAATATTTTCCCAAAAATTATAAAAAATTCAAAAGGGCCTCCACCATATGACGTCATAATATGCAAATTAGGTATGCATATTTACTCCCAAAATAATCTTGGAGTCATCCCCAATATTTGTCTAATTGACAGTCAAGCTCTATCTGTTACCAGTGTCAAGCCACAGTCATTTGAATTTATCATGCCAACATTCAGCTTTTTTGAAAAATAAATTGTGTCGCTTATATACTATATATATTCTGCCTAAAACTACTTATTTCCTTGACCATAGTGTATGTGCACTATGTGATAGTAATGGAATGTCAAATATTGCTAAATAAATTCAATAATTATTGAAAATTATCAATATTTTCCAAAAATTATTAAAAATTAAAAATGGCCGCCACCATATGACGTCATAATATGCAAATTAGGTATGCATATTTACTCCCAAAATAATCTTGGTCATCCCCAATATTTGTCTAATTGACAGTCAAGCTCTATCTGTTACCACTGTTAAGCCACAGTCATTTGAATTTATCATGCCAATATTCAGCTTTTTTGAAAAATAAAGTGTGGCGCTTAAAGGGTTAAGATGCACTCAATGTGTCATATCTCCTGTTGTGAAAGGAGTACAGATGCATTTTTGATGTCTATTCATATGTTTTCATGGCCAGGGAATCCATTTCTGCATTATATCATGATAATTTTTGCAAATTTGTTTGCAAAATGAGTTTTTGCACATCATTTTGTTCAAAAAACGTATCAAAAATCCATAATAGCACCTAAACATGTAGAAATGTAAGCCTGTGGCGTTAAGTTCTGCTAGGAAGACGAGACGGTAACTCACACTCATCACTGCCCTTAATTATCCAATCATAGCTCCCGGTTGGGGAATCCCGCCACGTCACTCGCTTATCCTCAGCTTTCAGCCAATAGAATGTCTACGCCTTGGTTTTAAAAGTCTTTGTCTGTTTCCGCTCTTTGCTACTCAGCGTAAGTTAACTACTATAGTACTACACTACTATGATAGTGCACGGGGCCTAAAGTAATACATTACGACTTGGTCATTGCCATTCTGGTAACAGCAAATTTATAAAGCCGTGTCTTAAGGGGCTAATGTACAACTGATACAACTGTGTCTTTATCCTAGTAAGGCAGCCAGAAAGTTCCATATGCCCTCCTCCCCCCACCTCGAGTAATTGACCCCCAAAATATCTGTGCACCCCAGTGGATTGGACAGCACGGTAAAAAAAAAGTAACAACATTATACTCTGTTGAACACCAAACACTCTCAGTCCATGTCAAAAGTGTAGTCTCTGCTTAATCCAATAGGACCTTTGTCTACATGTCAAATTTAGGTGTGCATGTAAATTAGCACTTATTTAAGTACATTATACCCCGTTTACATATTGACACACACACCATTGAAGAAAACTTTTAATTTAAAAAAACCCTGTTCCGCAATGTAAGTGATAAACTGGAAAATGTGTGTGGTGAGGCATGTACATTTTATTTTTAACCTAATCTGCCAGTATTTTCTCGCTTGAGGAAAAAAACACTAATTTTTGAATGAAAAATCCATGACAATTGGGACCTGAACTACATGTTTTGTGGTAAATCTGTGTAGAGGGCCCTTTGAACTATCTACGAAAGTTGAATAACAACTTTTCCTAGAAAAATATTTACCTAACACCTACTTTTATTTTCAATATATCAAGATATTAACAAATTAGCCTAGGAGTTTTCAGCATGATAGGGTACACTTTTTGAAGACCCAAAATTATTGCATTAATAACTTTTGAAAATTGTCAAATATCGCTTTTCTGACTCTTTAAGTTCTAAGGATTCCAAAAATATAAGGTTTTACAAATCCCCACAAAAAATGAACGAATGCATATATCTTAACATAGTGTACCTGACTATATGTGCGAAGTTGTACCGAAAAGGTACCATAAATACTGGAGAATGGGGCACATAAGTCACGCCCTCCTACTTCCTATCCGTGGGGCTGGAGCTCTCAAAATTTTGAATGAGAGTTAATGGAGCGAGTCAAGCTAAATCCTCATCCCGTTTGGCATGTGCTCCGGATTTCACATATGATGACAGTGAATTTGAAAGGTTTGGATTTGAAAGAAAAGTGAAAGCCCATTGGGAAACTCCAACTCCCATTGTCATTGTGACACAGCACTCCACAGCACACAAGTGAACACTGCACACTGCACACAACGAAATTGCATTTTATGCCTCACCCGTGCAAGGGGGCAGCCCTCAGTGGCGCCCCATGGGGAGCAGTGCGGTGGGACGGTACCATGCTCAGGTTACCTCAGTCATGGAGGAGGATGGGGGAGAGCACTGGTTGATTACTCCCCCCACCAACCTGGCGGGTCGGGAGTCGAACCGGCAACCTCTGGGATGCAAGTCTGACGCCCTAACCGCTCACCCATGACTGCCCACGTAAAAATCGTAAAACCACCCATTTTCAGCACGCAAGTAAGATTATTTTAGCTTTTGTGCAAGACAGTGTTAGAGACTACAACGTGCGCCTCACATATATGACATGAACCAAGGCACGCGACATCTTTTGTGTAGTCCAAATAATTACATATTTTTGCACACACACAACTCAAAAATCGCTTGCCAAGTTAAGTCAACAAGCACACCATTGGTTGTTATTAATTTCTGAGGCACAGCATATGTGTGATCGACGGGGAAATGCGAGGTGGATTGGAAAAGAACTTTTATCAGACCATTACAGCCCAGTCAAATGTTTTTGCGTTCCCACCCCACGAGCCGCCTGGAAGGGGTGGAGACTTAGGTGCCCCATTCTGCAAGTCTAACACTCAAGAGAGAGAGAGAGATGTGTGTGGATGCAACGCGTGTGTCTGTTGTGCGTCTTAGCTAGCAAACGGCTGTTGCACAGGGCCTACTCATGATAATTGCAACGTACAAAAGTGATTCACTTTGTTAAGAGGTGCTCGAGGTAGAAGTTAGAAGAATGCAAACTAACTAACATGAAGGAGCAGATATCAAAACAAAGGAAATTAAACTAAAGGATTAAATATATGCACATGAAATAAAGCTTCGAGCTAGATTCAAACACCTCTACTAAACTTTACTCTGAACAAACTAGTCATTTGCCCATGAACAGTTTCCTACAGATTTGCAGAGTAGTCCCACGGGAATCGGATTGCACGCTTGGCTTTCGGTTCCGAGGTTGGTCAGTCTCACCGGTCTGGATCGGATCAGGGAGGATTCTTGAAGTCGTCTGCTTCTTTGTCCTCGAGAGCCGGTTGACTCGGTCCGACGGAAAAAATTCAGGATAGAGGTCGACTCGGGGCTTGAACATAAAACACTGCTTGCTACAGTGGGGCTTGCAAGGGATAGTTACAGCTGTGAGCGGACTAAGGGGGTCTTTCACATGATTAAACTAAACATGGAGTGAAAGTCTTTGTCCTAGGAGAAGGGAAGTTGGGATGCGCGCAGATGAGTCTTCCAAACGTCTTATCCAGGCTGGATTCAGAATCAAGAAGGAAGTTTAGGGCTTGCACCCATCTACCCATCTACCCTGCCGTCCTGTCTTTTATCCTCTTCTCTCTATCTTGCGTCCTCTTCATCTTCTGTTCCTATAAAACTCCTCCATTTCATTACGCCATCTCTTTATCATTTCAGACCTCTACACATCCCTTCTCCAAGCATCACTCAATTTCTCCTCTGTTCTCCTAGTGTTCCTGATTTGCATTCAACTTAAGTGTGAGTGTTTTCTAGTTTTCATGGTAAAGCTACAGTAGTTAACTGTGTGCTGCCTCAGAGCAAACTGATCCTGCTGCTGAGACAGTCCTGGACTACAGAGGAGGCAGGTATGTTGGAGGAGGATGTTGACATGAAGTAGATATCAACAAACAAAGCATGACATTTCATGCAACATATACCCTGCAGAGGAGATATGAATATAAACACTAACAGTTTCATAAGTGGTTCCCAAACTTTTTCAGCAGGGACCCCCACAAAATCAACCATTTCTCAAAGTCTAGTGTGCACCCTTCCAAGTGTGTCAGCCTTCGTAGTTAGCCCAGTGATTGGATACTCTTTGGTGAAATCTACAGAGTATCCAATCACCTTGCATGACTAATTAGGTTGACAAACTTCCAAGGCTCATAAACTTGACATTGAGAAATGGCCTTAGTTTAGTTGAATTTAGTGTAGTTTATTGGTTTATTTCATGGGGTCATGTACAGGAAAACCCCAGTACCAGAGTTAGCTACAAAGCTAATTTGTATCCGTGAATTTGTATCAAATTCAAACACAAAACCCACATATGAAGCCTGACATTACATATAGCCTTAGTCTAGCACTGGGATTTCTAGCAATATTAACGGATAACCTGTTCATGAAAAATCAAGCATATTAAAACAGAAAAATTCTGTTAACAATTAACAGTTTGTCCACTAATATTGCTAAAAATCCACAGGAGAGCATACACATATTAACCATACAAGTGAATACTGTTACTAACCAAATTATGGAATTGTGTTAGCAGTTAACCTGTGTATTCCCATTTTATATGCAATGTCCCTCCTGTCCACAACCCTCCTTCAGCACATCTGCGATCCGCTAGGGGTCCTGACCCCATGTTTAGGAACCACTGCATTAGCTTATGGAAAAAGCTGGCTGAGTTGGGCCATGGCACTCAAACCCCCTCCAAGCCTACAATAAAGACATTCTGTATAGATATGTATAGAATGCTGTACTCACTCTGCTGAGGTGGATGATGTGAACACATCAGATGGAATCAGCTTCTGGAAGACGTCATCTGGACTGAGGAGGTCAGTCTGGTCCATCTCTGGGGTCTTTATGTACCTCTGCAGGTCAAACCCATCCAGATATTCTACTGATGTCTTAAACGTAAACTCCATAGTCTCCCACTGTCCTGGTAAGAGCATCTCTATAGTCAGAGTTCCTGACCTCCTGTCAGTGTGCTCCACTACAGTATGCTGATTCAGCTCATTTAGACAGTAGAACAAGTTGATCCTCCTGTTGGACTCCTTCTGCTCTCTGATCTTCTGTTTGAGCTACTCTGATCATCAGGATCATCAAGGTTGATCCTCCTGTTGGACTCCTTCTGCTGTCTGATCTTCTGTTTGACTAACTGGACTGTTTGCTCTGAGCTCTGTGACTGGCTGCTAGCCTGTGGTAGTAGGTGTCTTAAGAGACACTGATTGGACTCCAGTGAGAGGCCCAGAAGGAAACGAAGGAAAAGGTCCAGGTGTCCATTCTTACTCTGTAAGGCCATATCCACAGCAGTCTTGTGCAGGTCATGAAGTGTTGCAGCTCCGAACAGAACTGAGAGCAGAGAGGTTTTCTTTTTTTCGAAAACATGTGCTATATGTCTGAACAGAGAGAGCTTTGATGAGGTTTGATGCTGTCTACTGATGAAGCTGAGGAACACATATAATGCTGCAAGGAACTCTTGAATGCTCAGGTGCACAAAGCTGAACACTTTTCCCTGGCAAAGCTCAGGCTCCTCTCTGAAGATCTCAGTGCACACTCCTGAGTACACGCATGCTTCTTCAACACCAATGCCACACTCTCTCAGGTCTTCCTCTTGAAAGATCAGATTTCCCTTCTCCAGCTGCTGGAAAGCCAGTTTCCCTAGTTGGTAAATCATCTCATCGTATCCCTTATTTGAATTTATGTACTTTTTTTCGTTCATTTTGACCTGACTTATCAGGAAGTGTGTGTACATCTGAGTAAGAGTCCTTGGCATATCTGATTCATCTGATGTTTCATTGAGTAATGAAGCTAAAATAAAGCTGAAGCCTGGGATGTGGCACATGATGTTGAGGCTCCTGGATAACTTCAGGTGAGCGATGGCTCTGCTGGCTAGACTCGGATCACTGAGCTTCTCCCTGAAGTACTCTTCCTTCTGTGGATCATTAAATCCCCGTATTTCTGTCACCTGGTTCATACACTCAGGAGGGATCAGACTGGCTGCTGCTGGTCGAGTGGTGATCCAGAGGAGAGCAGAGGGAAGTAGATTCCCTTTGATGAGGTTTGTCAGCAGTGCATCGACTGGGACTGATTCTGTCACATCAGAACAATCTGGATTGGAGGAGAAAGCGAGAGGAAGTCGACACTCATCCAGACCATCAAAGATGAACATGACTTTGTGCACTGAACTGGTGAAGGCTGATGAGAGCCTCACATCTGGGAAGAAGTGTCTAATAAGATCAATCAGACTGATGGTTTTCTCCTTCATCAGGTTCAGCTCTCGGAAAGGAAGAGGAAATATGAACTCGACATCTTGATTGGATGCTCCTTCTGCCCAATCCAGAATAAACTTTTGAACAGAGACAGTTTTTCCAATGCCAGCCACTCCCTTTGTAAGCACTATTCCAATAGGTTTGACTTGTTTAGATGAGTTTTGACCTTCCTCAGCGAAGACCTTGACTTGTTTAGATGAGTACATGACTTGCTTAGATAAGCGTTCAAAGATGTCACTGCATGTGATCGGCTGGCCTTGTGCTGCTTCTCTCCAGGAAGCTTTCTCTATCTGTCTGATCTCGTGTTCTTCATTGACACCCCGTCCGCCCCCCTCTGTGATGTAGAGGTCTGTGTAGATCTTCCTGAGCAGTTTGGAGCTTCCTTGATGTGGGAGTCCCTCCATCAGGCACTGAAACCTCTCCAGCATGTGAGATTTGTGGTCCTGCTGCATCTTCTTACTAAATGGATCAGGATGGACACTGTGCATGACAAACAACAAGATTAGATTAGATTAGATTAGATTAGATTAGATTAGATTAGATTAGATTAGATTAGATTAGATTAGATTAGATTAGATTAACCCTCCTGTTATCCTTGGGGTCTATTTGACCCCTTTCAATGTTTAACACCTAAAAAATACATGAAGTACATATTTCTTCTGCCTCATCTTTGATGACTTTTCCTAAATAGATGGGATAAATGTGAAAAAAGTGAAATTTCAACAAAAATGTTTTTCCTAAGTGCTGTACACATTTTGGTTACATCCGTGTTCCTTGGGGTCAATTTGACCCCAATTGTTTCAAGTGTATAAAACATAAAAGGAACATCCATATTTTGCAAATAAATGTTAAAATATGTTAAGATAATGTGAAATACATGAAAATAAGCTATTTAGCCATGTTTCTTCTGAACATTTTGCTTCTGATTGGCCTCTGATAACTAAAAAAATACTACTGACATGGGGGAGGCCTAAAACTAATTCACGGCAACATTTTGGACAGTGGTGGCTACTACAGCATTGACATTTTGACAAAATCCACCAACTGAACCTTGTTGTACCTATAGTACCATCATGGCACCCCCACAGCAACCCCCCTCACCCCCCAGCCCTGTACCCTGGGAGCTACTTTTGCACCCTCCTACTACACACACACGCTAGCACAAGATGGATCACATATAGTCAGTATTGCTGTGCATGCTGTTCTGTGCCCAGCATACATAATTATAAGTGATGGTATATTTGAAGAGAAGCTTTATGATTGTGATCCCAATATTGAAATGGACTGTTCTGATGGTGACAAGCCGATGTACTTCTTTAGACGGATGTGATCTCAAGGTAGGTTGTTATGTTGAGAGATATATTGGTGCTATTCCTCTCCTCTATTCAGTATGGTGTTCCAAACTGACATAGTTGTCTGCAGCATTGGTTATAAACTGCTGCAACATAGAGAAGGCAGGAACAGCAACAGGTGTAACTTTTGTGAAGGACATACACATTGACATCCGTACCACAAGTTCTCCAGTGGGCATAGAAGTAAACATACAAGTTGCTAGCCCTGCTCCTTCAAACATTACCCCACTACCATGAACATGTAATATGTCTACAAGGAACACATGCTCATTTTTGCTTATGCTATTTTATGCTCCTTGTGCTTTTTTTCTTCACACTAATTCAAGCGTAAAAATAATGTAGAAAACAATGATTTTCTATGATATTCCCGAAACTCTTGGTTGGCAATGTGTCCATGTTCTTACTATTACACTTGTGTTATAAATTCAAACATTCAAGGAAAATGAATGTTGGACTTAAAAACCTTCTGAATGTTTGGGAAAATGTCTATTTCTTTTAGGGTCAAATTAGCCCATACGGTAATAGATAGATAATATGATGATAATGATAATCAAATTAGTATTTTCTTTTCAAATGTTATAAGTAAAATAAATTCATATTTAGGGAGTATATGGAGCCACTAAAATTTCAATAATATGTGTCCACATGTTTTTAGACCAATTAATGACATTTTATTGCTATTTTTTCTAATTTTCGCCTAGTCATGGATTAAGTTTTTTTGGTGTGTGGGCTATGTGTGGGGGTGCTAGGATATATTTAAAGGACTTTTTATGTCACCAACAGAGCAATAATACATATCTGAGACATAAACATGTGCCAAAGTTTTGTTTTCTACTGATTTTGTAGACATTTAAGTGGTTGGGGTCAAATTGACCCCAAGGATCACGGATGTTCCAAAATTTGAGGGTAACAGGAGGGTTAAACTTTATTTATCCCCAAGGGGAAATTCTTTTTCCAGATTGCTCTGTAGATCAAAAAGAGAAGTAGAAAGAGGTAAAAATTAATAAGGGTGATCATGCAGAAAAGTCCAGAAGTTTCTATATTTGCACATTATTGTAATGGTTTGTGTGCAATATATAATATATTTCCCCATCCACTTACACACACAAAAGCACACACACAGGGAACAGGTCTTTCAGTCTAATGCATTCTTCCGAGGGGACCATTCGTATGAAACTTAGGACCATTCGTAAAAGCCATGAGATGTTTTGTCAAGGACATTCCGTCTACCGCAGGACCTACAAATCGTCCTTAAATTTGAACTAAACATCCTTAGGTTTAAACTAAACGTCCCTTCAGGCTTAAACTAAACGTCCCTTCAGGCTGCCTATATTGTTGAATAGTTTTTGTTGGAAATCGTCCGTCAAAACCTTCAGGCTGCCTTTTTTGTTGAATAGTGTTGGAAATCATCATCAAACCCTTCAAGCCTTCAGGCTGCCTACTTTGTTTTGTTTGGAAATCAGCTCATTTTTAACCGTTTTTTCTTGATTTAAAATTATAAGTCAGCTGTTTTTAATGCTCACTTGTTGAATAGTTTTTGTTGGAAATCGTCCTTCAATCTCTTCAAGCCTCAGGCTGCCTATTTTGTTTTAGTTTTTGTTGATTTAAAAATGTAGCCTATATCAGCTCTTTTAACACTCATTTTAACTGTAGGCCCCTTAACCCTTTTAATGCCGTGGTTGCAAATTTGCGACAGGTCGCTGTATTGAATTAGGTGGGTTGTCACGTGGAATAGAGTGTAAAATCATGTCAATACTCCTTTCCACTGGGTGGCAGACATGTGGTACTTCAATCCATTCTAAGAATTTCGACCCCTCTTAGTGCATTTTTTTATTGTAATTTCCATCTGGAAACCCAGACGCAGAAGTGCGTTGCATGTCAATATTTCAAAACAAAGGAGGATCAGCGTTGTGAGATTCTGAACATAATTTCCTCTAACTCAAGCCCAAATACATTCCAAATGCAATGTCTTGGTGGTTTATGTGTTGTGACATTATATTTTCCCATAAGTTAATTTTATATGTGTAGACATTTATAATATGCCCTTAGGCAATGCATCTCCTATTGCTAGCTTAGCCGTGGTTACAGAGAAGAACAGCCAATTTGAATAGGGAGTGAAATAGATCTCCTTGCCAAACACAAAGAAAACATGGCGTCAGTTTTACATACATAAACAGTTTTACAAGCATAAACCCTACTAACAATTTTTAGTTCCAAGAAGGTTCCTGAAACACAAGCCGTTGGTTCCGGTTTAGTTCTGATTATGTTCCCAGAAAGTCATTTTGGTTATATTTTCGTTCTCACTTGGTTGGCAGGAAAGTTTCATTTTGGTTCCCAGAATGTTATATATGTGGTTCCCATTCTGTTCCCTCGTCGTTCTCTCACCGTCCCTTTATTCCTGTTGATATCATGTTTTTTTTCCCTTGGCGTTCCCATGTGGTTCCCCTACTCTTGTTAGTTACATATTTGGTTCCCTAGAAGTACTGCACCAACCCTGTTCATAATGTATTTTGGTCCTGCCCCCTCATCCTTCTCCATACTTGAGGTAAACTGATCATGTACCACTGTACCACCTCCTATCCTCCAGCATAACCGAAACACCCTTAACATGGCACCACTTTGCCATACTGCTCTATTAATGAGGCATGTTGTTATCGGTGCAGGCTGGTGAATATGAGCATATATTAATATGCCGTCAGCATATGGTAATAAATGTTGCATACACATTTGCGCTTCTTCACCACTCTGTGCTATGGCGTTCTGATATGAACAAGAGAGAGAGAGAGAGATCATATATATACATTTTTTTTAATCCTTCTGGATTATGGGTTCCTGGGTCCTTATTGGTCTCTCATTACAAACCTGAACATGCGCTACCACGTGGTAAAGCGTATAGCAAGTGCTCCCAAGTGCCACCTGGCGGTTGTTTGGGTACACAGCAGCTAGGCCCGGTAGGTGACTGTTAATTGATGCTCGTTGAGGGCCTTCACTACGGGAGTGCTCTCAATTGACAACTGTGATTGAGGCCAGGGGCCACATAACAGAAAAAATCCTAAATGCTCATCTTAACTTAAGATAGGATAGGAAAAATCCTAACTTCATATTACTTCCTATTATTATTTTTGGCCCCCCATCCTATCTTAAATTAGGAATTCCTAACTTTTCCTAAATTTTTTCGATTAGTCGTGTCTGTTTCTGCCATTTCGAATGTGCACGAGATTGATAGAATGTAACGACTTCACTTTTGAAGCGGCAGGCAGCCAGTTGTAGCCTAGGCTACGTGTTGGGGGGGAGAACGCATAACCTAATTATTGATAGGCTAATTACGGACAAAAAAATACAGTGAATAAAAGGAGGGCGTTCATTTCCATCATTCATGTAGACTACATTTCTAGCTAAGACTCATAAAAAGTTTCCTCATAGCCGTGTTGTCAGTTTCAGCAGTTCCCGTCGCAAATCCGCCACCTGAATGCTGTTTTAACAATGTGCAAATTTCCATGATCAAGTATTCAAGTCAATGAAATGCGCAACAAAACACTTCACATCGACTGTCATCCTAAAACAGCGTGTGTAAACAGTCATCACTCTGGAATGCCTCCGTGTAGTGAACTAAATACATTTTATTGATCATAGAAACATCCGTAGTTTGAATGACAGCGTGAAGATGGGAATAGGGAGGGAGAGCAAGGTGCGCCTGTGTGACTGCACTGACAGAGGACGAGGGAGAGCGAGAGGAATCGGATCATCAAATAGGCTAACTTTTGAACAACGCTACGCAAATTAAAAATGCTAAACCCTGTTTAGCTTAATATCTACACCGTTATCTTTCTGAGGACAAATGGATTAGTTTTGTGTGGTCTATAAATTCATCAGTAGACCTAGTAGACCTAGACATTGTAATTTGTCCTGTTCAATTCTTCAGAGGAGACTTTTGGCGACGGAGCGCACGTTGTGCTCATAAGCCTGTCACAACATCAGCACATAGGCTACGTGAAGTCAGTTGTTTTTTTGTTGGACGTTGCAAAATCAGTCTTTCATGTGCAAACCCCATGGTCAAAGTAGGTCTAATTCAAAGGCTACACTTGTTAATAGGAAATGTGTTTGGCTTTCAAACTATTTTCTTTTTTAATTTCTAAATAGGTTTAGGCTATTGCATGGATAGAACAATGACAGGCTTCAAATGGTAAAATTATTTAGGCCTACATCAAGCAACTATGGAATTGTAGCCTGCCTGGTTGGGAAGCTACTGTGGTAACTGTACCAGTGCCATTTTTTCTCTCTTGAAAACAAAATGCCCCCATTAACCCAGGCATCACTGCTCTAGGTGTTTTGGTTTGATGCCCCATGTTGCTGACATTGTGCATAATGCAAAATGCATAACAGGGGTATCCTGAGTTTAGGACAGGGTGTATGGTCTCCGAACTTAGGCATCATAAGTTAAGATATTCCTAATCTTAAGATAAGATAGGATTTCTTCCTAAGTTAACCCTCTGGGCGCCACAGGCGACTTTTGTCGACGGGATGCCGTATTGTATTAAACGGTCGTTTTTTTCAAATAGGATATCAAATGTAGTTCAACCTCCACTCCATTAGGTGGTAGACATGTTTTATTTCACTTCTAAACACATTGGGACGCCTTATATGGTATTTTGTTTAAGAAAACTACAAAACTACAAACCGCGTTCATTGCGGAAGTAACTCCTCCCCTGTGAAACAACTCGAAAGACGGAAGCAACTCTGCAGTGACATGGATAATTCTACTGAATAAACGACCAAATGCATTCAAATGGTAACTTGTCATGGTTGTACATATGTATTCATCATATATTTCGCCCCTAAATGAGGTAATATGCAAACAAGAGTGTATTTTCTGCCGCAGTAGAACTTCCCATGTTATGGTGCCTGAGGGAGACTATCGATCATGGGGACTGTAACAGGAAAACCCTTCATTCATTCACTTGTAAGTACACAATAGAAGTGTTTGTTTCTGCAGGAGACTTATATAATGAGGAATGGAAGGTTTTTCCGATCAAGACGCAAGGTAAATATTGCGTGCTGCTTTGTATACTGTCGCTATGCTGGCGACGTTCATTGCAACGGGGGATGAGGAAGCGCGTCGTAATTTGCCTGTTATTTACAGACTCAATAGTCAACACCTGCAGGGTGACAGGGGTCTGAATGTTTGTAGAAGAGCTTGTATACTAAGTAGAAAAGTAAATGAAGACAAAAGAAGTGTGCATATTCCTGCCAACAGCGGGGGATGTTGAGTGGTATAGGCGCCTGAGACACACAGGTCTCGTGCCCATTCTACTCGGTGCAAATTGGAATCGCAGTTCACGCTACTCGACACTGTTTGTGCCGTCTGCAGGTCTAAATAAATAGCAATGCTATTCTAATAATATAATAATAGTAATAATTATGTCAAATTGCGACCTGACTGAGTCTATTAGCAACAGAAAATTGTGATACCAGCTGGGGTTTGGTGCATCAGAATGACATCGGTGATAGCCTATGGTACCCCCCCCCCCCACACACACACACACAGGTTCCTTTATATCACTTATTTGTATATCAGTAAATGTAACACTTGGTTTGAATAGGTATTTGCACAAGTTTTTAGAAATGTAGTCCATACCCGGAGTCCTTCAGGGTGTACGCTGACAGGCCTACTGTAGGCTACTGTAGGCCTGCTGTACTTGGTTCAAAGACCCACAGATGGACAAAATACACATAATACCCCTAGTGTGGATTGAATCTGTATGCTGGGCATTGCTTTGAAGGGTTTCCATGCACTTAAAAAACTTGTCACCTTCATAGACCAGCCCCTACAGCCAAACGGCAACCTTCCATTCACTTGTGTTTGTCACTGTGCTACATTGTTGCACAATATTAGTTACAAATTACACATTTAGTGTACAATTTTTGCTATCTAGACCTAAATGTATGCACAGAACATAATAGTGAAGGTGTCTGGGGAAATTTTATAAATTAAATTATGAAAAATATTTTAAAAATATGCATTAATATGCAATAACTCATTATAAATTCAAAATGGCCGACACAATATGTCGTCATAATATGCAAATTAGATGGGATAATGTACTCCTAAAATAAACTTTGGGTCATCCTCAATATTTGTCTCATTAATTGTCAGGCTCTATCTATTACCTATGTCAAGCCACAACCTTTTGAATATGACATGTCAAAATCATCCGTTTTGGGCAAAAACCTTTGGCGCCGAGAGGGTTAAGTTTGGAAACCTCCTTCTGTTATACCAAAATTCCTAAATCACTTCCTATCTCAAGATAAGATAGGATTTCAGACTTAGGAAGTTTCTGTTATGTGGCCCCAGGTCATGTGACCTCTATTTAAGCCTCACCTGACAATAATAAAGAATCTCTGCTCATTTCACCCCAAACCTGTGTTGCTGCCTGCTCCTTTTGTCTTGTCTCCAGTTGAGTTCAGTTCTTAACAGGTTATGGGCCCAGAATGCGCTGCCCTGCGCCTAAGTTTATTGTAGTTTGAATTTCTCTCAGCATTGACAAAATGAGTGAGAGGACAAATTCTCGTTGGTCTCGGTTGGTGTTCGACGGAGATGAGAAGAACTATGAACTGTGGGAGACAAAGTTTTTGGGCCATGTTCATATACAGAAGTTGAAGAACACAATTCTGCAAGGGCCTGCTGCTGGTGCGGAAGCAGCTGCACTGGCTGAAGATGCTGCAAAGAATGCAGAGGCATATGCTGAGCTGATCCAGTTTCTCGATGACAAAAGTTTGTCCCTGGTCATGCGAGAGGCAGCAGATGATGGACGTGGAGCACTTAAAATCCTGAGAGACTATTATGCTGGCACGGGTAAGCCCCGCATTGTGAGTCTCTACACAGAACTTACCTCCCTGCAAAAGTTAAGCACTGAGAGTGTGACTGATTATGTCATACGTGCAGAGACCTCAATCACTGCACTGAGGAGTGCTGGAGAGGCGTTAAGTGATGGACTATTAGTTGCCATGGTTCTGAAGGGACTGCCTGAATCTTTCAAGCCCTTCTCCATTTTTGTGACCCAAAGTGATGAGACTCTCAGTTTTGCTGATTTTAAGACAAAGTTGCGCAGCTATGAGAACACAGAGGGGATGCGCACAGCTGCACCTGACGACAACGTGATGGGGGCCCGGTCACATCCAAAGAAGTCCAGTGGTCCAGTGGGCGCAAGGGTGCAGAGCACTGAGAGCGGCGACATCGAATGCTACCGTTGCGGTCAGAGAGGGCACATAGCAAGACGGTGTCGTGTTCCACAGCGGTACAGCCCGGGGAAGAGTACCACATGGCGAGGAGGACGGCGACAGCAGCGGCAGGACAATGCGCGAGGGGTGAGCGAGGAGACGGACAACACCTTCGCCTTCATGCTGGAGAGCAGTGATCGTCGGCCAGGGAGTGGTGTCACCAGAAAGGGGTTAATGGTGGACACCGGTGCGACATGGCACATCATCACCGACCTGGCCAGGTTCAAGAGCTTCGACGAAAGTTTCCAGGCCGAGACGCACTGTGTGGAGCTGGCTGATGGCACACGGTGTAAGGGGGTCGCAGAGGGCAGAGGAGAAGCTGAAGTGTGTCTGGTGGACAGCAAAGGAAGGCACATCAGCGATACATTGAAGCAGGTGCTGTACATTCCTTCCTATCCCCAGGACATTTTCTCTGTGAGAGCTGCAAATTCCAGTGGGGCCACGGTGATCTTCAAGGAGGGTGAAGATGTTCTGCAGTACAAAGACGGTACACGTTTTCTCATTCATGAACATAACAGGTTGTTCTATTTGCCTACTGTGCCTGTGAACAATGACTCTGATGACCAATGCATGCATGAGGTTTTGGGACACTGCAACCTTAATGATGTTCAGAAATTACAAAGTGTGGTTGATGGTATGACAATCAAGAGTGAGACACCCAAGTCTTTGCAATGTGAGGTGTGTGTTCAGGGTAAATTCACTCAGAGCAGGAACAGGAAGCCTGATTTGAGGGCCAAGTCAGCTTTGGAGTTGGTACATACTGACTTAGCCGGTTCCATTGATCCAGTGTCCAAAGATGGGTATAGGTACACACTTTCCTTTACTGATGATTATTCCAGTGCTGTGTCCGTGTACTTCCTGAAAAATAAAAGTGATACAGTGGATATAACCCAAAGGTTTCTAGCTGATATAGCCCCATACGGGAAGGTTGCTTGCATCAGATCTGATAATGGTACGGAATTTACTGGACAGGGTTACCAAACACCACTTCGCCAAAACCGAATTAGACATGAAACATCAGCACCATACTCACCACACCAAAATGGCACTGCTGAGCGCAACTGGAGAACACTGTTTGACATGGCTAGATGCATGCTCTTGGAAAGCCAGTTACCGAAGGAGTTATGGGCATATGCAGTCCAGACAGCAGCAGTGGTGAGAAATAGATGTTTCAACAGGCGCACCAAACAGACACCTTGCTTCATGCTGACAGGAAGGAGACCAAATTTATCCAGATTGCAGAAATTTGGTACTGTGTGTTATGCATATAGGCAGGACAGGAAGAAGCTAGACTCAAGGTCTGACAAAGGCATCTTCGTGGGCTATGATAAGAACAGCCCAGCCTATATGGTCTACAATCCTGACAACAGAAAAGTGTCTAAGCACAGACTGGTGAGGTTTATGTCCAATATTGATGGAGAGATGACTGATGACATGACTGATGACGATGATGATGGTGTGCAGTACAGCACAACCAGACCTGACCCAGACAAACCAAAGTTGCTCGACATCCCAGACAGTAGCCAGACAAGTCCACCGCCACCTGTGATGAAAGCAGAACCACATTCTTCAGACACCTTAAGTGAAGAGAGGAGGTATCCTGTTAGAGAGAGAAGGAGGCCAGATTTTTATGGTGAGCGGAGTGATCATGCACAGATCAGCATTGATTATTGCTACAGGATGGTATGTAATGTACCCCAGACATTCAGAGAAGCTGTGACTTCATCCAATTCAAAAGAGTGGGTTGATGCAATGGATGAGGAGATGAAATCATTGAAGGATAACAACACATTTACTCTGACCTCTTTACCTGAGGGCAAGAGGGCAGTGGGGGGGTAGATGGGTGTATGCGATCAAAACCAATGCAGATGGATCTGACAAGTACAAGGCCCGGTATGTTGCAAAAGGGTACAGTCAAGAGATGGGTGTAGATTATGGAGAAACCTTTTCTCCTACTGCTAACCTTACAAGTGTGAGAGTGTTGATGCAGAAAGCTGCTAAAGGAGATTTGATTCTGCATCAGATGGATGTTAAAACTGCCTACCTACATGCACCGATTGATTATGAAATTTACATGGAACAGCCAGAAGGCTATGACGTAAAAACTCAGACAAATGAGAAAGTGGTGTGTAAATTGGAGAAATCATTGTATGGGTTAACCCTATTCAGACTGGGCTTTTTTGGCATTCCTGGGCCTGGGGGGGGGGCTCTTTTGACCCCCCCCCCCTCATAACTCATGAACGGAATACAGTATGACTACGAAACTTGGGGGAGATGATCTACATATGGATATCTATGAATGACATAATTTTTGTGTAATTATCTATTATTATGACGTCATTATGACATCATTATCTTATTATGCCCAAAATCTCGCCATAATGGATTTTCCAACAAATTTAGGTAATGCACTTAACCCTTGTGTTGTGTTCGTAAGCTGCATACACCTGTGGTGTTCGGGTCATTTTTGACCCGTGATAACAAAACTCAGCCATAAAATACCCAAAAACACTAGTTATCATCAAATATTGTTTTTCATCTCATGGCTAACTTGGTATGTATTCATATCCATGGAAATATTACTTTATGTATTCATCTTTTTGACTTTACTGGTCTTTTATCTTACATTATGCAAATCGTTTTTGATGACCAAAACTATCAAAATCTGCATAAATTCACTATTAATACCTCCTAAAGTGATACAATTAGTGATTATGTTGTCCATGTATTACAGCTGATATGAGAGTACAACAACCCCCAAATTTATTTAATTGGTTTTTCTCTAATATTGAAAAATATCATCAATAGTGGCATTTGTGGTGTTGAGGTCCAAACCAACCCAAAGAGATTTATAGCAGGATAAAGACCAAATGTCAACTAAATTAGTTTTTCAGTGCATAAAATCAATGTTTAAATATGTTGACTTGGTGTTTTTCAATATTTATATGATTTTAGTGTGGTAAATACACAAAATAACAATTCTGTCCGAGTCACAGCTATTCCACCAATCTAATGCAAAGATATTGGAAATGAACACATCAATTAACATGAAAAAAGTCACACTATTCATCTGAATCCCCTATGCCATGAACATGGACCATTATGTCATTGCCACATCAACTTTATGGAAAGTATAAGACCAGTTCTACATGTTTGGGTGCCATTATGAATTTTTGATACGTTTTTTGGACAAAATAATGTGCAAAAATGTATTTTGCAAACAAATGTGCAAAAAATCTCATTATATAATGCAGAAATGGATTCCCTGACCATGAAAACATATGAGTAGACACCAGAAATACATCTGTACTCCTTTCACAACAGGAGATATGACGTATTGTAGTGTATGGGACTGTCCGGCGGCCATATTGGATTTGGAATATGAAAAAGCCGGCAAAAAAAAATTCAGGCAAGAAATATATTTTCCTCACCATAAATCACCAAACTAAAGACAAGGGGCAACCAACAGCTTTTCAGAGATGCATACAACAGCCAAAAATCTATGCCGGGTCAATTTTGACCCTGAACACCACAGATGTAACTTTTTTTTTTGGACCTTTAAAATTTACTAAAATGATAAAACATATTTTTTTGTGTGTTGCAATGATTGTGACTGAGGATTAGATGAAGCCTTATTCCAAGAAAATAAAGGAAAGTGTGTTTTTTTCACACTAAAACTTGAAAACGGGTCAAAAATGACCCGAACACAACATAAGGGTTAAATTTTAATGATTTTATGCTTCAAACCAATTAAATGTTCACAAAGTTGTCTGATGCTGATGGAAATAACAAAAAAATATGAAAATATATGGCGTCATAGATATGGTGAAGTGATTTTTGGTCAGACATACCTGTCAGAAAACCGTTGCCATGGCAACGGCAAAAATGATAAACCTAATATTTCGGTACTTAACTGTAGCCAACTAAATGTTAGGAAAAGTCACAAAGTTTCGTAGTCATAGCTTAAGTCGTTAAGGAATTATACAACATCAAAGTTGGTGCGGGCACTTTTAGCCTCCCCCCCAGTCTGGATAGGGTTAAAGCAATCAGGACGAAACTGGAACAGAATGTTGCATGATTATCTTTGTGAAAACAACTTTGAACAAAATCCAGCTGATAATTGTGTTTACAAAAGAGAAACCGAACATGACAAAGTGATAATACTGATATGAGTTGATGATTTGGTTATTGCTGCCAGTGATGAGAGAGCAATGAAAATTGTCAAGAAAATGCTTACTGAAAAATTCCAAATGAAAGATTTGGGCCGACTGAAGAATTTTCTGGGTATCACATTTGACCAATGTGATGGGGTTGTGACTATGTCACAGCGAAGTTATGTTGATAAATTGCTGGAAAGGTTTGACATGCAAGACTGTAAACCCAGGTCGACACCTTGTGAGTCGAAGCTGAATTACAGTGATTGTGATGAAAAGATGAGTGACCCCAGGAAATACAGAGAAGCAGTGGGTAGCCTAATCTAGCTCAGTTCATGCACTAGACCGGATTTGAGTTTTGTTGTGAGCAAACTTTCACAATATTTCAGTGAGCAAACTTTCACAATATTTCAGTGCGCCAACAGAAGAGCAGTGGACAACTGTGAAACACGTACTGAAATATCTGAAAGGCACAAGTGATAAGATGCTGTGTTACAGGAAACATGATGATGGGTTACAGTTGGTGGCTTACAGTGATGCAGATTGGGCAGGAGATGCAATTGACCGACGCAGTACTTCTGGTTATTGCGTTAGCCTATGTAAGAATGGTCCTTTGATTTCTTGGAAGACCAAAAAGCAACCAACTGTAGCGCTATCAACATGTGAGGGTGAGTACATGGCATTAGCTGCCACTACACAGGGATGTCTGTACCTATCTCAAATGCTTAAACACCTTGACTGTACTTATGATATACCAGTGATCTACGAAGATAATCAGGGGACAATTGCGTTGGCAAAGAATCCAGTTAGTCGGAAGAGATGTAAGCACATTGATATTAAATACCATTTTGTGAGATCTACTGTAAATAATGGTGATGTGTCTTTGGAATATTGCCCAACAGGTCTAATTGTGAGGTTTTGACTGTTTTGAACTTTTTTGGCCACTAGATGTCCTCATTTGTGTTTTTTGTTTTGCTGACTCATTTTGCCATGTGCCCTGTATCCTTGTTGATTTGACCTAGTCAGGTACTCATGTAATTAGTACCCTCACCTGTTTCGTGATTGATTGACTACTGCTTAAATGCTTCCTCTGTTTTTTGCCCCTTGCTCAGTCTTGGTTTTGCCAGCCTTGTGAACACACAACTCTGTAAGTGCTCTTGATTTTGTTTGTGCTTGGAAATTCTTGTTTTTCTGGACTTAACTTGAACATTTGCTAATTGCTTGGAAGGATCCTCTGTGCTTTGACCTTTTCCTGGATTTTTATGGGACTTTTATGTTTGCATCTGGATTATTCACGTTACTTTGATTTTGAACTCTGCCAAGCTTTGTAAACCTCATTTTGAAAAGTAAACAAGAAAAAACTTTGAACTTGAACCTGCCTTGCCTCTGCCTCTCTCTCTGCATCTGAGTCTTAACCGTGGTCTAGTGGTAAAGTCTTTGCCTGCCATTCAAGCAACCCGGGTTCAATCCCCCGTGTGTTAATCCTGACACTAATGGTTGCTGACCTACTCACAAAGCCAGCAACAAAAGGGAAGCTTCTTGCCTTTTACAGGTTTCTGTTTGGGTGATTGCCGAACTGAAATATATTTTTGTTCTTTGCAATGTTTTTGTTTTTCCTTGAAATGTCTTTGTTTTTGTTTTTCTTGTTGTAAATGTGAGAACAAGTGGGGGTGTTAATTGATGCTCGTTGAGGGCCTTAGCTAAGGGAGTGCTCTCAATTGACAACTGTGATTGAGGCCAGGTCATGTGACCTCTACTTAAGCCTCACCTGACAATAATAAAGAATCTCTGCTCATTTCACCCCAAACCTGTGTTGGTGCCTGCTCCTTTTGTCTTGTCTCCAGTTGAGTTCATTTTTTAACAGTGACTCGGTATATGACGTGGCATTGTCGCATCAATGGGTGTGCATTGTAGGGGGACCATCTTTATGGTTATTTTTGCTGTTGTTAATGAGAAATTATAGTGTAATTGCACTGGAAACCATATGGTTATTCTGCTGTTATTACTAATAACAAGCAGTTATTACCATAAAATTAGACTGAAATTACTGAGAAATTACTATGAAATTAACACCTTATTAACGATCCGTAAAGTAAAGTGTTACCGAAAATTCTGTAGAGTACTGTTTGATCAGTTTAATTGCTGCTGAAAAATTGTTATATACTGTGATACATTAAACAGCACTGAGCTGTGCTGTGTATCAGTCGTGTATCATCGTAAGCAGCACTGCTTTGCCAACATTTGTGGAATGGGACTTTTCGGGGTTGAAATGACACAGACGATCCAACTGAGAAAAACAAACAACGCGCTCTGCGCCTCATTGCCTTGTTTGATGACTTGGATAGAAAAATCTATAAGGACATCAGAATCTTCCTGGAATACTCATCTAATAGCTAAAAAGAGTTGCAATTTCATCTCTACTCCTGTTGTGTATAGGGTGGCCAGACGTATTTAGGACTGACCGTCCGTATTTTCTTGTACGGCATGGCACTGCATTAAACTGGAGAAACATGCATCAAAATGCATGAAAATGCATCTAAGAAACGAAAATTTGCTTGGGGGAGGACCCCCAAACCCCCGTCCAAAAAGTTGTCTGAGACCCACCTAGGGTCACAGATATAATTCGAACTTTGCACTCTGGATACCCAAAGGGTGCCTTCACCGGGTTGTTGGCTTAACGGCTCTGCCTCTGTCAACACCCGAAAGATGACAGCAAATTAAGTGATTCCCCCTCTCGCATAGCTAGAGTGGACAGTTGAATGCTGCTTGAAATGAATCGATAATGAATAAAATGTTACGCGCAATGTCTACAAGAAAAGGCTATTATTACTGTTGCACGTAAAGATGGATGGATGGATGGATGGATGAATGGATGGATGGATGGATGGATGGATGGATGGATGGATGGATGTATTGATGGATGTATTGATGGAAGATGTTCTATGGAAGGAGCCGTCAAACAGTCTTCATGACATCTTCATTAAAGTCGTTAAACAATTCTATTTGTCAACAAAATCAGACACCGTAATCTGCCTCTATTAAAGGCAATAACTAAATGTTAGTCTACATATCAGAAACAGTGCGGGTCAGTCTGTCTATTTGAGACAAATAGACAGACTGACTCGCACTGCACTGAAGGTAGTGGGGGTGAGGGACTACCCTATCCTCCAAGCAATATATGAAGAGTTTGTAGTTAGGCATGCTAGGAAAATAATTGAGGATCCATCACGTTTTGTACCCAGAATATCAGTTGCTACGTGTGTTTATTGTTGTTTTTGTTTTTTTGTTTTTTGGCGTCATGTGTATCAGTGTTGTGTGTATGTGGCAGCTAGGTATGACAAATTTCCTTCGGGACCATTAAAGGAATCTTAAATCTTGAATCTTGAATCACTGAAGCATAATCGCCCCCAAATGACTCCAGGCCAGTGAATGGTGAGCGCGATGCAATTGAATTTTCTGGTGGCCAGATTCCCATTTTGGTTGAATTATAGCCTACATGCTATGTGCAGGTGCCTATATATATGCACAACATTATACCCAGTTAACATCCATAACACCGTCATCAAATTTTAGCAAACACAATCATAATACAATATTGTAATATCACAATGGTGCGGCTGATTCAGGACCTCCGGTTCTGCCTTCTGTTCTCTCTCTCTCTCTCTCTCTCTCTCTCTCTCTCTCTCCCTCTCTCTCTCTCTCTCTCTCTCTCTCTCTCTCTACCTCACATATACGCACATATACGCACTTACACAGACACACACACACAGACACACACACACACACACACACACACACACACACACACACACACACACACACACACACACACACACACACACACACACACACACACACACACACACACACACACACATAAACTTTCTCTCTCTCACACACAAAAGAGGTTTACATTTTCTGGAAATCTTGCCATCATAAAGTGAAAAATATTACATTGCCATTTTATGCTACAGTGATATAGACCGAAATGTGGTTATTGCCTGTAATAGAGGTGGATTTTGAGGCCATGATTGTTTTCACAAGTATTTCATGATTTTCATGACGAAGATGTCATGAGTAGCCATACTGTGTTTGATGGCCCCATCTCCCTGCACATCTTTACGCCCAACCGTCATAATGGTGTCTCGCACTACACATGCTCGGATGTTGAGTGCCAGAGGCGAATAGCTAACAGCCAAATGAAAGCACCTCTGGGGGTATCCAGAGTTTATTTTTAATTATTATTAGAACATCCGATCAACAACAGTAAGACTGAGCTTTCAAACAAACTGTCAAGTAAAGGAAGGACAAATCACCGCACAATGGTAGTCTTTGCTGGTATTAGTTTATTTGGTGAATAACGTGTTTCGCTTTGCTTCATTCGGCTCACCTTCCTTCCTTTACTTGGAATACTTTTACTGCACATCACCAGCACCTGGAGAGTGGTTGTGCACAGGGACGCTACTTTGAGTACAAACTGTTCACTAGTTAGGATATGGATAATAACATGTATAGACATGGTAGACCCAAAACAGAGACCCAAAGACAGCGCCACACACCTGCTATGTCTGCACGCAGCGCAGTGTGTGTGTGTGTGTGTGTGTGCGCGCCATTGGTGTGTGTCTGCCTCGAGCACAGTGACAACGTGCCCCGTAAAGAAAATGTGCAATGATTAAAAGGATCCTTATGTCCCATTACTTTATAAATCTGTTGCATAGGCCAATTTCAGCTTATTGGATAGATCGGATTGGATTGATTTCTGTCATATTTGACATGCAATGGGTGAGTGGTGATAACGTCTGCTCTTCATTGGTTTGTTTCTTGTTGGTTCAAATCCTGACAGACGGTCATCAAACTTTTTTTGCGCTGCTTTGAGTGATTAGCTTGTAAAGCACGAGTGTGGAATATTCAGTTCACAATGGTGTGGAAATTTGTTGCGTTAAAATATGGAGCATTAACTGTGTAAGTGTATCAAATAACAGCAATATGACTAAAAGGTGAAGTGCATGGTGAATAAAAATAAATAGCACTAAATAAAAGCACTAAAATATCATCTGTAAATTGTTAATAAAATAATAATTAGGTGCCTGCAGCTGTCCACAGTTATCAATAAGTATACTGTCAGTGTAACGCTTTGCAGTGCTTTGATCAATTTTCGGAATTCACAAGAAAAAGATGAAAAATGGGTTAAAAACTTAATTTTTCAATTTCAAAGACAACTCAAACAAACAGAATATTGAAGCTTTTTTTAAATTTATTTCATTGTCATTTGTCGGCAGCTTTTGAAAGATAAAATAGTTGAATTTGGAACCAAAGTAAAATGGGTCAATATTTCAATTTTCAATTTTTGCATGGTGGTTGGACTGAACCATTCGTGCGGGGACCGGGGTATGTAGGTAGGCCCAGAGGTGCATCTTGTCACCAGTCTAGGCTGGCAGCCGTGTGGGGCCCCAAATCCCTATATGGTGAATAACTGCTCACACTTTACTACAGCAGCGGCCTTTGCATTTTCGCTTGGGGCCCCACCTGACCCTAGAATCGCCTCTGCCTAGCAGAGATAGACGGGATAAAACCACAATGATTTTGCTTCAAGCAAATGGAGAACTGGAATTGAGGATGCGAAAATCATGATGCAGGAACAGTTTGTTTTTAGACAAGGTGGCCGAGAGAGAGAAAAATAGGTCATATTTACTTTTATTTTATTTTATTTTATTTTGATTTAGTGGTCAGTCTGAAAGGTGGCGTATATGATGGTAAAGGGCGCAGCAGTGCCTTGGTTATGGTCTTCTTACTCATATGGAACATTAAAAAGAAGGCTGAATGATATATACAGACTTTAAACAGCATATATAGCTACCAAGAAATTATATTGTGTTGCAGAGCCTTTATATATTGCCACATAATGATAGAAAATTGCAGTATTGTTCCATCATAAGATTAAACTAGTGACAAAATTGCTTTCTTGCAGTCAGGATATGCCACATATTATGCATAACAAGAAGGTAATTAAGTTTAAGAACACACCCATCAGTTGAGCTGCTGAAATCGTCTTGCACAGAAAAGTATCTATGTTTTGGATTAAATTATGCCATCAGTCAAAGTCTTTAACTTTTAACCCTATCCAGACCGGGGGGGGGGGGGGGGGGGCTAAAAGTGCCTGCACCAACTTTGATGTCGTATAACTCCTGAATGACTAAAGCTATGACTACGAAACTTTGTGACTTTTCCTAAAATGAAGTTGGCTACAATGTGATACTGAAGATTGAAGAATGAAGATTAGGTTTATCATTTGTGTTGTTGTCATGGCAACGGTTTTCTGACAGGTACGCCTGACCAAAAATCACTAATCTAAATCTCATCATCATCACTTTTCATATTGTTTTACATTTTCAGTAGCATCAGACACCCTTGTGAACATTTGAAGTGGTCTGATGCACATACTAACCAAAACTGATGCGCGTTACCCAAGTTAAATGGAAAATACTTTAAGGTGAGATTTTGGGCTATAAAATCAGGAAATGACATCATAATGACGTCATAATATCCAATAATGACACCAAACTGATCATTCATAGATCTTTGGCTGAAGATCATCCCCTCCAAGTTTGGTGGTCATATGCCATTCGGTTCCTAAGTTATGAGGGGGGGGGGGGGGTCAAAAGAGCCCCCCCCGGTCCCAGGAATGCCAAAAAAGCCCGGTCTGGATAGGGTTAAGTCTCCTCCCTTGTGTTGTGATTACACTTATCTAACTTTAAAAGCATTGTATTGGCCCTGTCCCAACTTTTGGGGGGTTTGTTGCAAGTGTGAAATTTCAAATGATCTCATAATTACTTCAAAACAATATTTGTTCTAGACTTAAACAACTGATATATTGTCTGTGCATAATGCCCTACCTTATAAACATATTGAATGTTTTGAAAATGCCAACATCATGATTTCATTCACAAAACACCATGTGTCAAGCCCGTCACTTGGTTTGAGACACAGGGGGGGGGCTTAGCCCCAGAGGGAGAAAATACACACGCAGAGCTCGCGCTGATATTTTTTTCAGCTCACCTGCTAAGGTTTTGTCTATGAACTCATTATTTTAAGAGCAAAGAAATCCCACACACTGTCCATTCCACCAGCAAACTTTAATACATTTTTTCGGTCATCCGACCTTCTTCATGTTGTATTAAAGTTTATTGGTGGAATGGACAGTGTGCATGATTTCTTTACACTTGAATGACAACCCCACTGGGATTCTACAGAGGTGTGCAAAAGCGTCTTCTTGAAAAACTATTTTAAGAGCACCATACCAATTTACAGTGGATTTTTTTTTTTTTATTCACATTTTAATGAACATTCCTTATATGTAAGCTAAACAAAACACTTCAAAATGTTTCAACTGATAAATATTATGTATATAAGTTAAAAATGATTAGATAAAAATGCAGAGTGCATAATGTACACAAGGACTAGGAGCTTTAAGGAGTTATTAACTACGCGTGTCCAGTAGAAGCAGTGGTCTGGAAGCGATTCATTCAAACAGCTTCCTTACTTGGAAAACTATGCATCCCCGACAAATATTAAGTAATTTTTACTACATTAGCAGCTATTTTAATCAGTTCATGTGTGTTTTCAAACAGTTAAGACAAATAGTAAAGCTCAACTATAATTTCAAGACAATGCCAAATGGATTTATTACACGGGTATTGTGAATGACAATTGATACTTTGGGTCGGAATATTTCATCCATGTAAGTAATTACACATTTCTCAAGGTGTTAGTCAAAAAGCAGAATCCTCTACCAGTCCCCTCCCCCCGCATAACATATTGCTGTGCATCCTGCTTTTATTGCTGTGCAGTAGGATATAAGTGGCATATAACAATAAATAAGCAAGCAGGAACTTGTGTTCAGATTAACTTTCCTTCTTGGTGGTTCGTATTCAGTGCTGTACTGCATTTGTTTTTGGAAAAAATGTAAAAAAAAAAAATAAATAAAAAAAAAGTCTTGCACACCATAACTTGCATGACTCTAAGAGTTAGTGTGTCCTAAACTGCCTTCATTTGACGTGATGATGATATTAGGTGAGTAACAAGTGCATCGTATCTGTGTAGTAATAGTACATCTGGATCTGTGTACTGAAGGGCAGTAGACACCAATTTCATTTCCTGTATTTCCTCCTAAGAGAGAGCAGCCACTTCTACCAACTGACTAACCGCCCAAGCTCTGACAGTTTCATTTCCTGTTTGACTTTGAAAAGCTGCTGTCTAGCAGACTCTTTGGCTGGTGAAGTCGATCATATTTAGATTACTGATTAACCCTCAAGCGACCGGCCTGTTTTTGCGACTAATCTGACCGAGCGGGGTCATTTATGACCCCAAGGAGTTTATATAGAAATATCATTATAGAAATTATTTTTTGGAGTTCATTCAAATTTATTTACATCTTGCACATTGTCCCTCATCTAAAGCAAAAAATGTGAATTTGAACATTTTATTGTTTTGCTAAAATTGTGTCAAACTTACATACGTATATGCTAAATATGATGTATGCCTTCATTTGCATATGTAAACATCAAAATACAAAAAACATCCAATATTTTTTTTTCTTTTTTTTCTTCATCAGTAATCAACTGAGAAAGTTTCATGGTGATATCTATCATTTACATTTTTTAGCCTATTCACTTGTTGTAGTCTTACCATAATAATACAGTATATTTATGCTAATTATGGAAATAGCTCAAAGTGAAACTTTGGGGGGGGGAAGCTCAATTCTATCCATTAGGCCCATAGATGATATTTCTGCGATAAAACTTTAGGGTACTCAACATTTCTGGGTTCATGAAATCACAAGATCAGAGAATATGGTAATTTACATAGACAAAATCATGTCTCAAACATATAACCTTATGCACACTCAAAATTTCTCTGAAACTTTTTTCTGGACATTGTAGCTGTGAAAATGTGTCTTCCATATGTATTAGAGCAAAGAAATGATTCAACTGATGCTTCAGCCTTTGTATAGCCATATAATAAGGAAAATTCTAAAAACGCCATTGATTTCTACACTGATGACTTGTTTCCTCCCTCTTTGTTCATCAGGATGACTTCCATTTCATATTCTCATCATGTGTCTAGGACCACTGTGCCATGATATCAACAAATATGGAGCAATAACAGAAGAAATGCTACATGGGTGCCCTCACAATATGCTTCGTTGGCTATCGCAGGGGTGCCCTATTTATTAATATAATATATTATATTTAAATACTATAAATGTTTATATTATGAATATTTTAGGTCTGCTGACCATGGCCTGCCCAAAGACACAAAATACAAAAACCAGAGTTTGAAAATTACAACAACAATGGACATTATAATGTTGAGTATCTCATGGATCCTCTCGGGGTCATAAATGACGCCAAAAATTTTTTTATTATAAATCCAGATGGTCCAAATCTCACAAAAATAATTCACAACATGCGTAACATATGTATTGACAAACTCCTAGAAGGACATGTTTTTCTGATGAAAATTGCAGAAATGGTGTATGAAAATATGTGCCCGGGGTCATAAATGACCCCAGTTGGTCGCTTTAGGGTTAAGGTTTCTCCTCACTAACACTCTAAGTCTGCATGCATGTGACATGTATGTGACTTTATGTTTTACCCATTCCACTCTCACACTACAAAACACAAGTTCATTACATTTTAGCTGTGTTGTAATTATCTTACACCTTTTTCCTCGAGCACCATTTTACGATGGTGACCAAAAAACATATACTGTACAATTCATGAACAAAATCATGAAAGTGAATCCTTTTACCATGACAAAAAACTTCACCAACCTCTTCTGAGGGCCGTGGTATCTTCAATGTCACCAATTTTCGATTTGTGTCAGAAGTTACATCAAGCCCTGGCAGTCTATCTATCTGTCTAGTATTGTGTGAGCACTGCTTGTCTATCTTTCAGAAGACTGTGACAGCACAACATCCCTTTTGCAATGTTATGCATCATGTTGCCAAGCTGTTGTCAAGCTGAATCTTTAGCTGGTGAGTTGACCATACAGTATGTCACTTTAGTAAAATGATTGGCATATGTAGCCTGGCTATCATGACAGGAGGAATAGGCAGGCTCATAGCATAGGCTCTCATATTTCATCTTGAAGTAGTCACAGGAAGTAATTTATTTGTCATATACAACCGTAACCTTGTTGGCTAGCTTGCAGTGAAATGACAGTTCTGGTTAACTCCATAGTGCAGAAAAACTAACAAACAAACAAATAGAGTAGGGTAATTGTCCGTTCCATAGCTGAAAAGGTGGAATCCTATGTGGAGGTGTAGATCAACGCAGACAACCACCGTTCACGACCGTAGACAGCCGTAGCGTCCTGGAAAGGGGGGAGCGCTCTTCCAGGTTATGTGTTGCACTCGCAGAACTTTCTGTTCACCAAGATGTAAAAAGTTCTGCAAATGATATACGCTGACATGGGAAAGAAGTGCTGTCGTATCCATTAATCTTGCTACGAGTCCCCTCCGGAATGCGCATTTCGTCTCCATACTAATTCCACTACCGCTATCAACTGCACTGGACACCACGGTGAAGTTAATCAAACTTCACAGCGAATTGACGCCGTAGGCGGGAAGTAAAAGTGCTTTACATACACGCGGTCATAAATGTAACAAAATTAAAAAACAAATATGAATTAGGGAAATATATGGATATTTTGGGAAATCTGTGAACTAATTTCTTACCAATAGATTTTTTTTACCATGTGTTCTTACATTTGTCTGGACACACCTCACAATTTATCCACGTCCAAATCCAATGGGAATTTCCGTGACACCCCGTCAAAGTTGGGTGCAGAGAAGGCCTATGTAATAATTTGAACACGGTAGATTGGGGGGGGGAAGGATGCATATTGGGTCATAACTTCTGACATAAACTACATACAGAGGCAAATGAACACATTTTTGCATACATTACTGACCCAGTGAATTCAATTGAGGGGTATTTGTTGGACATTTGACCAAATTTGAACCCCGTTTTTGGTCAAAAAACACAAAAAAATGTGTAGGAATGTTAATTTTTTAATCATATTTTAAGTTGTGTCCGTTATCACCACTTGCTCTTCATTTCTCATTTACAGTATGACATTATACTGTATATAGTTTTATTATTCTATTGGTATTAACCCTCAAGCGACCGGCCTGTTTTTGCGACTAATCTGACCGAGCGGGGTCATTTATGACCCCAAGGAGTTTATATAGAAATATCACTATAAAAACTATTTTTTGGGGTTCATTCAAATTTATTTACATCTTACACATACTTGTCCCTCATCTAAAGCAAAAAAATGTGAATTTGAAAATTTTATTATTTTGCTAAAAATTAGTCAAACTTACATACGTATATGCTAAATATGATGTATGCCCTCATTTGCATATGTAAACATCAAAATACAAAAAACATCCAATACATTTTTTTCTTCTCTCATCATAAGTAATCAACTCAGAAAGTTTCATGGTGATATCTATCATTTACATTTTTTTAGCCTATTCACTTGTAGTAGTGTTACCATAATAATACAGTATATTTATGCTAATTATGGAAATTGCTCCAAGTGAAACTTTGGGAAATCAAGCTAAATTCTATTCATTAGGCCCATAGATTATATTTCTGCAATAAAACTTTAGGGTATTCAACATTTCTGGGTTCATGAAATTACAAGATCAGAGAATATGGTAATTTACATAGACAAAACCATGTCTCAAACATATAACCTTATGCACACTCAACATTTCTCTGAAACTTTTTCTGGACATTGTAGCTGTGACCAGGTGTCTTCCATATGCATTAGAGCAAAGAAATGATTCAACTGATGCTTCAGCCTTTGTATAGCCATATAATAAGGAAAATTCTAAAAACGCCATTGATTTCTACACTGATGACTTGTTTCCTCCCTCTTTGTTCATCAGGATGACTTCCATTTCATATTCTCATCATGTGTCTAGGGCCACTGTGCCATTAAAATCAACAAATATGGAGCAATAACAGAGGAAATGCTACCTGGGTGCCCTCACGATATGTTTTGTTAGCTATCGCAGGGGTGCCCTATTTATTTATATAATATAATATAAATATATAAATATATAATAATTATATTTTGATACTATGGATATTTGTATGATTAATATTTTAGGTCTGCTGATAATGGCCTGCCCCAAGACACAAAATACAAAAACCAGAGTTTGAAAATTACAACAACAATGGACATTATAATGTTGAGTATCTCATGGATCCTCTTGGGGTCATAAATGACCCCAGAGGTGTTTTGATTATAAATCCTATATAGATGGTCGAAATATCACAAAAAATCATTCACAACATGCACAACATATGTATTAACCCTTTAAGCGCCAAAGTCGCAGAATTGCGACGGTACGTCATCATGAACAAAAGCGCATTAGATCAAACCAGCGGTCTTAATAGTGTTCATCCTCCCTACCAGTAGTTGGCAGACATGCTACCCTTTCAAACAAGACTACGATTGCGTCATTTTGTAGTTCACAGAGTCTTTGGTGAAGCAGTAAAAGACGCGACAAGTGACGCGACAACAAAATGCGGAAGTAGCCACTTTGCGTCTTTGACTCGAGGCGTACGAGTTGGGTTTGTGTTGTTATCAGTGAACTATCAGCGAGCTATTTCATCATGGCTAGTGAGAAGTTGAATCGTGGTGAAGTTCTGAGCATGTTATTTGACTATTCTGACTCCGAAGGACAGTTTTTATCTCACGAGGAGGATAATGATCGGACGAGCACTCTTTGTTTACCGTGGCGAAACTTCCGAAGGCAGTGATGCCGACATGCGAAGCAAGGATGTTCTCTAAGCACACACACACATTGACACTCATTCGGTGACTTTATCCGATCTCAAATGAGTCGGTGGTAGTGGCGAATGCAGTCGTAGTGTCCATACAGGTATTGGTGGAGGAATTAGGGGTGAGAGAAGTGGGTCTGGTATGTTAGCTTGGGGTCCCTCCATTCAGCCCCCGGTTATGCGGGTAGCCACCTATCCGGACGCAAATGCAATAATCCTGGGATCAGACAAACACTGTTCACCAAGCAGCACACACGCACTCATTCTGTCCCTCTTTCTGACTTCTACTGGGTGGATGGCAGCGGCGAACGTGGCCATATCTCCGTATGGAGAGGTTTTGGTAATAGAACGCACGGTGAAGAGAAGACGCATAGGCAACCCTAAAACATGAATGTTTTAGACTCGTTGTTGACAATCAGACTGGTCACAACGTTTTGACTGTCTTTGTAAGAGTTATACAAATCAGTAAAACAGCAAATAGAGACGAAAGAGGTGGCGATATATTTCCCTCAAACGGGAGAGAGGGTGGAAGGGCGCTGCGCTCTCCACGCGAGGGGGCGGGGATTGTGTTCCTGATCGGCTTCAGGTGTCAGGCTATAACGTAGCCTAATTACGTTGGACACAATACTATGGACATGATACTTGTGATTTCATACCCATTATGTTGACAGTTTGCCCATTAGTTTTGTGAAATGTAAGTGACAAACTGTAGAAGTCACTGCTAGACTATGCCATGATCAACCATTTTACTGCCTATACAGCGCCTGCTCCAAAGGCCATGTAGGCTATACAGATGTAAAAATAGGCATAAACATGAATTGAATATGTGTGTGCTGACCCTTTCTGTGAAAGTTTCACAAGCTAAAAAGGTACAGGTTACAGATACAAACATGTTCGGCCCTCCAGGCAAAAATAGTAATTGTTGCATTATATATTTCAATATTATTGCATTATATTATTGCAATATTACAATATATACTATATATATTCTGCCTAAAACTACTTATTTCTTTGACCATAGTGTATGTGCACTATGTGATAGTAATGGAATGTCAAATATTGCTAAATAAATTCAATAATCTATTGAAAATGATCAATATTTTCCAAAAAATATAAAAAATTAAAAATGGCCACCACCATATGACGTCATAATATGCAAATTAGGTATGCATATTTACTCCCAAAATAATCTTGGGGTCATCCCCAATATTTGTCTAATTGACAGTCAAGCTCTATCTGTTACCAGTGTCAAGCCACAGTCATTTGAATTTATCATGCCAACATTCAGCTTTTTTGAAAAATAAATTGTGGCGCTTATATACTATATATATTCTGCCTAAAACTACTTATTTCCTTGACCATAGTGTATGTGCACTATGTGATAGTAATGGAATGTCAAATAATGCTCAATAAATTCAATAATCTATTGAAAATTATCAATATTTTCCAAAAATTATTAAAAATTCAAAATGGCCGCCACCATATGACGTCATAATATGCAAATTAGGTATGCATATTTACTCCCAAAATAATCTTGGGGTCATCCCCAATATTTGTCTAATTGACAGTCAAGCTCTATCTGTTACCAGTGTCAAGCCACAGTCATTTGAATTTATCATGCCAATATTCAGCTTTTTTGAAAAATAAAGTGTGGCGCTTAAAGGGTTAACAAACTCCTAGAAGGACAAATTTTTCTGATGAAAATTGCAGAAATGGTATATGAAAATATGTGCCCGGGGTCATAAATGACGCCAGTCGGTCGCTTTAGGGTTAAGCTGAAATAATAACCCAAAGTTTACCATTTTTAATCTGTCACGCCCAGCCATGACAGCTTGGCTGGGGTTGCCATTTCTGACTGTCTGTCCATTGTCTCCAGTCCTGCAGGTGGAGCTGTGGGCTGACGCGAACAGGAAACATCTTTGGGCTAATGGGTTGGGCTACAAAAGGAGTCCTTCCTGTTTGCGCTCTCTCTCTCCACTCTGACTCGGCTCACTCGTCTGGCAGACCGTATGGTCAAGGCCGACGGCAGCCATGCTCCAGCACCACACTTGCACCACAACACTCACTTACTGATACACCCCTTGGTTGGTTCATGTTACTGATTGTCCATGTTTTTGTAAATAAACCTTTGTTTTAGTAAAATGCACAAATCGGCGTGGTCTCCCTTTATGTTACTATCACTCACGAGCCAGTGGTCGTAACATATGGGGGCTCGTCCTAACTAAAAGATTCAGAGATTTGGTAATAATTTGGTAAAGGCTACCATAATTCCTGCTACGGTGGCAGCGTAGGAAGGTGCATAGGCCTACTTTGGTACACTTTGCAATAAGTATATGATAATTCCTTCTACTGTGTTAGCGTAGGAAGGTGCATAGAGCTTCTTGTGTATCATTTGCTTTTGAAAAAGCTACTGTAATTCCTTCTACTGGCTAGGAGAGCGTAGGAAGGTATGTGGAGCTATTTTGGATAGTGATCAGTTTGAGTAAAGCTACAAGAATTCCTTCTACTGGAAATGGGAGAGTAGGAAGGGTAGTAGTTAGGTTACAAGTGTATTGACTGATATGATTTAATTCAGGGTCTATCAGTCATCATTTCTTTGGGGAGATCCGCTGGTTTGTGCTTTTGCAAGTGTAGGTAGAACATTAGAGCATTTATTTTGGATGTTCCAGCCATTTTGGTCAAGATTCATTGCAGTTTGTAGCATGGCATAGAACCTGTAGGAGCTGTTGCCTTTATCCCCATATATAGTGGGTCTTAGGTTCCTGCTGTCACAGAGTCTGGGCGAGGGCACCGCCTTGGAGAAACGGCTGAATCGGCTTTGTCGGGATGGTACGTCTCCACAGGTATTGGTGAGTAAATGATCCTCGTCCTCGGGCTCTGTGTGAAAATAGGTTAGACTAGTGGGGGGGCAAATGTTTAGGGGGCATGCTCCGTGGTTAATTTGCTGTGTTGACAAAACTGCAATGTACTAGTGACCGAGTTGGAGTGTTGGGCCTAGCTTGATTGAGCTAGTTTTGCTTTTGTGTCTTTTGGCTTATTCACACGGTAGGCAATTTTTTTTAAATTTTTGTTGCATATTTTACTTTGTCATTGACTTTATTTGGCATAATGATTACAATGGAGGATTTGGTCAAGGCTCCGCTGGAGAGCTTGTTGGCAGCATTAAACAAGCAGCAATTGGTGCAATTAGCTGGTCAGGGAATTGACTTGCCATCAGCGATTAGGTCAGCTAAGCAGAAACACCTGACTGAAATGAAACCAGTAATTGAGGCTGCACAGCCTGTTAGTCCAAGCTTGTCAAGTTTTGAGCAACAAAAACAGCTGTTGGAATTGGAGAATAATTTTGAATTGGAGAAAATGAGACTTGAACTGGAGAAAAGCAAATTGGAAGTAGAGAAAATGAGAATGGAACATGAACTTCAGCAAAAGGCGAAGGATAGGTTGTTTGAAAATTTGGAATTCATACCTAACTTTGATGAACGTGACCCAGAGGTATTTTTCTCATTGTTTGAACATGTCATCGCTCAAAGAAAAATTAAGGATGAGGATCGAACACTGCTCTTAGTGCCACGGCTAGTGGGCAAAGCACAGAGGGCATTTGTGGCTTTACCTGTTGAGAACCGAAACTATGATGTGGTGAAACAAGCCATCTTAAAATGTTACCAACTTCATCCAGAAGCTTATCGACAGCATTTCAGGAATTTACGCAAACATGGCAATCAAACTCATGCAGATGTGGTGAGGAGATTGACCAAGAGTTTTAATCAGTGGCTCACTGCAGAGTCTGTTGACAAGTTTGAAGCGTTGTGTGATTTGCTGATTTTTGAACAATTTAAGAACATCCTGCCGAAAAGAATTCTCCACTTAATCAATGGGCGCGGAGTAAAGACTGCAGCAGAGGCAGCTCTTCTGGCCGATGGTTTTGAATTGACTCACAAGAGTAAGGCACATCATGGCAGACCTCGTTATCATGATCATCGAATTAACCCTTCGCATCAATCTCAATTGCATTCTCATTGTCCTCGTTATGGTCGTAAAGACAATCGTTATGATCCTAGTTCTCCTTCATTGAATTCTCCTCCTCGTTACAATCGCAAAGACCATTTTAGTCATGGCAATTGCAATATTCCAAAGTTTGACCCAAATGGTAGTCAAGTACGAAAAATTGACCGCTGTAATTATTGCTTGGAAGAAGGACACTGGAAGAAAAGTTGCCCAGTGTTACTGGAACGTTGTAAGGCTCAAATTGAAAAAAGTAGACCTGTGGTGTCTTCTGCTGTGCGCCCAGGTGATATTGGTAAGCCTGATATGTCTACCTGTTCTGCTGTGAAGGTAGATAATTGTTTGCAGCCTTCTCCACTTAAAAAGTGCAGAGCTGTGCTAGGTGAGGCACACATGCAATCAAAGAAGGCAGGTGTGCCTAATTGTTCATCATTTGTTGATCGTGGCTTAGAGTCTGTGATTGGTCCGGGCAAGCCTCCACATAAGTTCATTGGGTTGTTTGGAAAATGTACTGGTTAATGCACTCTTGTGTTTAGGGGTTGGTCATTCTCTGTTCTTTGTCTCTCTCCTAACATGTCCTTTTTGTTTGCCTTAAAGGTTTGCTGTCCTTGGATCCGGGATTTGCAGGTTTCAGATTGGGCTGGGGTGGGGAGGGTGAAAATTGGCATTGCGGGTCTGGCTGCTCTGGGGTACAAGTAGCATTATTTTGGTCTCTAGAATTATTTGCTAATGGCATACTGTGTGGCTAATTTTTTGTTTATTTTGTTTTGCTAATATTGATGGTGCTCCAGAGACCCATTAGATCGGGCCTCTGTTTTTAAGGGGGGAGGGATGTCACGCCCAGCCATGACAGCTTGGCTGGGGTTGCCATTTCTGACTGTCTGTCCATTGTCTCCAGTCCTGCAGGTGGAGCTGTGGGCTGACGCGAACAGGAAACATCTTTGGGCTAATGGGTTGGGCTACAAAAGGAGTCCTTCCTGTTTGCGCTCTCTCTCTCCACTCTGACTCGGCTCACTCGTCTGGCAGACCGTATGGTCAAGGCCGACGGCAGCCATGCTCCAGCACCACACTTGCACCACAACACTCACTTACTGATACACCCCTTGGTTGGTTCATGTTACTGATTGTCCATGTTTTTGTAAATAAACCTTTGTTTTAGTAAAATGCACAAATCGGCGTGGTCTCCCTTTATGTTACTATCACTCACGAGCCAGTGGTCGTAACAAATCCTTCAACCCTTTAATCCTCTACTGCATGGGATTGCGGTTAGGGTTAGGTTTGTGTTGAGAGAATGCATGACACTAGGAAAGTTCCCATAGAGGGTTAAAATCCCAGTTGCGGTGCATGAGCAACAGTTACAGTTTGAAATTCATTCTCTGTATTCTTGCTTATAAAGCTTATATCAATGATGACACCTTGTTTGATGGAGTTTATTAAGAAAAAACATAAAAGAGAAAAGAGAGCTAAAAAGATAAAAGGAAGAATAGGACGAGGTGAGAGAGAAGAGAAATGGAGGGAGAGATACAAGAGGGACGATCACATTGGTCTAGGGGTAAAATAACAAAAATATAACAAAAGCAAAGTGGGACGAAATGGCTGAAGTTATGTTAAGGAATGGGATGGTAGATAGAAAAATAAAACGAGGGGTTAGGTTTTGAGTAAAGTTATTGGTAGGGGTTAAGGTTAGGGTTAGGGTTAGGGTTAGGGTTAGGGTTAGGTGTTATAGGAATTTACAACGCAATGCCCCCTGAGAAGTGAATAAACGACTTCAACAGGAGTATAGCATTACGAGGGAGAAGCATTGCCACAGATTAATAATCTTTAAGCTTCGGGATAGATTCATTAAAGTTTTAAACTCAAAACCAGAGACCTCAGGAACCCCAGGGGTTTAGTACATGTGTTGTGAGGAGGAAAATTGTAGGAAAAAATTAAAAGTTTTAATAATTTGGGGTCCATTAACAGTAATTCCTAAGAAATGTGTCATACTGCAGAAACTATCATCAGCCGTGCGTCTGTTGTGTCATCCAGACTGTTACGACCATTTGAGTATTATGGGTCCATAGGAGGAGTGGATAAGATATTACATAATATAACGTAATAGGATTCCCATTCTCTACAAAGGGATAGAAAAATGTGTTGGTAACATTATTTGTTCTTATGAAAAAACAGAAAACCTGTGGGGGGAATGTGAAGAGCCTGAAAAAATGATGATGAGGAGAGCGCTCGTCTAAGCGTCAAACCTCAGATGACCTTAACTTAGGTCAAACACCAGGCCTCACCCTGCATCGTAAACAAACTCTGTGCGCCTCGGTCAAGGGTCGGGCGCACGGTTGTACGGTGTGGGGGAGAGAGGTGTGGATGTGGATGTGTGTGTGTGTGTGTGTGTGTGTGTGTTACATAATATAACGTAATAGGATTCCCATTCTCTACAAAGGGATAGAAAAGTGTGTTGGTAACATTATTTGTTCTTATGAAAAAACAGAAAACCTGTGGGAGGAATGTGAAGAACCCGAAAAAATGATGATGAGGAGAGCGCTCGTCTAAGCGTCAAACCTCAGATGACCTTAACTTAGGTCAAACACCAGGCCTGTATCGTAAACAAACTCTATGCGCATCGGTCGATGGTCGAGCGCACGGTTGTACGGTGTGGGGGAGAGAGGTGTGGATGTGGATGTGTGTGTGTGTGTGTGTGTGTGTGTGTTGTGTGTGTGTGTGTGTGGGGGGGGTGGGGTGGGGGGGAAGGGAAAGAGAGAGAGAGAGAGAGAGGGACGGGGAGAGGGGGAGAGAAGGGGAGTATGGGAGAGAAAGAGAGAGAGGAACACCAAAATAATGTAGTGTTGATTATGTGAGGTAGAAGTGGTTTAGAAATCTCAGTTAAAATATAGAGTTTATGAGTGATATATTTAAAGAAACTAGACTTCCTGACGTTGGTTCAGTCCTGTGGGGTAAAAAGTAGATAATTTTTTAATCCAAGTTTTTTCCATTTTGAGTCTTTGGCCTAGTGTCCATTCTGCTTGGTGTGACAGGCCCTGAATTCTGAGTTGTGAAACCCCATGTTTCAAGAAATGGTTTACTAAGTGTGTCTCAGATTTTTTCAGGGTTCTGATGTTGTGTGTGTGGTGATGTAACCTAGAACGGATGGAGTTTTTAGTCTGTCCCACATATTGGATTTTACATTTATGACAAGTTATTAAATAGATGCAATTGGTAGTATTGAGGGATATATAAGGACACGAATAGGCCTTGTGTGTGGTTCTATTAACTACAAATCTTCTGTTCTTGGTTTTGTGGTGGATTTTTTCATTAGTCCGACGTGTTAGTGTTTTGAGTCTGCTTTTAATGAGAAAATCCTTTAGGTTTCTCTGTCTGCGGTAGGCTGTGATGACTCTTAGTGTGAGATTTTCATTGATAAACACCTGTTTGAGGTTACCTCTCAGTTTCTGTGCTAAATCTTGGCTGGTGGCTGAGTAGGGTAGAATTAAGGGAATTTTCCTTCCTGAAGCAGAAACATTGTGTGTTGATATATTGGACAGAGACTTTTTATATAGCCATTGTCTGCGTGTTCTATTAAGAAATTGTGAGGAATAGCCTCTAGATTTTAAGGCTCGAAATAAAATGTTGACTGCTGAATGAAAGTCTTTTTCTTGAGAACAGATTCTCCAGAATCTGGTTAACTGAGCTTTAATGATGGCAGGGAACGTGTGTTTTGGATGATAGCTTTGTTTATGTAACAAAGCATGTGTGTCAGTGGGTTTAAAATAAACTTTTATATGTAAACCACTGGGTTGAGATGAGGTCGGGTTAAGTGTCTGTCTAAAAGTAGTGGTGTCTAGAAAATTAACTTTCCAGTAGTTGAGTTCAAATTTCACTTTAATACAGGGGTGGTGATTATTCAGGGTTGTGATGAAGTCAGGAAAAGTGTTATCTCCATGAGGCCAGACTCCATAAATATCATCTAAAAAGCGAAAATAAAACTTTGGCTTTAAGAGGCATTTAGACAGAACTGATTCTTCCCAGTCGGCCATATAAATGTTTGCATAGGAGGGAGCAAAGCGCTTACCCATGGCTGTGCCGCGGGTTTGTAGGTAAAAATCCCCATTAAATTCAAAGTCGTTTCTAGTAAGACTTAATTCTAGAAGTCTAAGCAGTATTTGGTCCGGCCGGTTCGGGTTGGGAGACATCTGCATGGCTTTTTTAACAGCCAGGAGACCCCTCTCAGTTCCAATGTTTGTGTATAGGCTGTCGATATCAATAGTAAAAAGCCAGTCATGTTGGTTTAGAGAGATATGTTTAACTTTTTCAATAAAATCATAAGTGTCTTTAAGATAACTCGGGTGTTTGTCCGACAGGGGGTGTAAGTGATATTCTAAATATTCAGCTATCTGATAACTTTCACTAGAACAGTCTGATACTATCGGTCGACCAGGGGGCATGTGAGGTGAAGACCATTTTGTTTTTTCTTTATGAATCTTAGGTAAGAGGTAAAAAGTCCTAGCCCTTGGGTTCGGGGCCCCTCTGAGATATTGTAGTTGTTTGTCTGAGATAAATTCTTGGTCCCTCAATTGAAGAAGTAAATCCAGATATTCCAAGGCCGTATCTTGGAAGATAGGCTTTTCCAGTTTAACATAAAAGTTGCTGTCATTTAATTGTCTTAAAGCTTCTGTGACATATTCATCTCTATCCATTACAACCAATGTATTTGATTTATCCGAGACTTTGAGGACTAAGTTATCCTTTTTTGTTAAATTGTGCATAGCTTTTTGTTCCGATTCGGTCAGATTATTGTGTCTCTGGTCCAGATCATGAGGAATCAATGATGATAAAGTTTCCAGATCCCTGGTAATAAGTTTTTTGAGGTTACTTGGAATCTTGGAATCGCGGGGTTCCCAATGTGAAGGTGGCGTGAAACGCGATGTATCCCCATCAAAACTATCGTCATTATCATCATCCTCAAAAAAGAAAGCTAATTTTAATCTTCTATGATAACGTGTTAAATCATGGATGCCCAGTTTATTATCCCACTTCTTAACTTTGTGGTAGGGAATAAAGGACATGCCCTTACTTAGTAGTGATAATTCAGCAGATGAAAGTTTGGTTGTTTTAGACAAATTAAGAACTGAGTTCTGTGGAGACTCATCGTCCTCGAAAGACTTTAGTTTAAAGCATACTTCCAGTGCAGAGACATTTCTAGTCCTGTGGCAGGAGTCCAGTGGATTAGATCTGGTTGAGTGTGGAATTTGAATAGCGACAGCATAGGAATACTCAAACCTGTTGCAAAAATAGAACCATTTAAATGTTTAATGTTCTGGATTTGAGTGGCAGGTAGTGATCTGCTGTAGTTGACCAATGGGATGTGGAGTCTAGCATTAGGGAATGTGCGGCGGGCCTTCCGAACAAGTGCTGACACCTGAGCTTGAAGTCTGGAATGGTTGTTATCCTCTCTGTTGTTAAGGCCAAATGCTAGAATGACCTGTGACACCTGCGGGGATACAGGAGTGTGGTTGGAAAGGATATGGGTGGCGTGGGCCAATTTTGCTCCATGATATGCGTCCACTTGGATACGCGCGTCATTGAATGGTGGTAGCCTGCTGATATTTGAATCGCCCATAATTTGAATCGGTCTAGAGGGTGAGAGAGACCAGTTGGCATATTTATCACCTCTGGGGTCATGTCTAGTGTACAGGGCGTGTGAGTCACTCTCTGCTTCTGTCTGGAAGTCTGACTCAGCTGATTGCTGAGGAGAGTGATTCCGCGTCCTGCCGCCATATGTGCTACATACGGGGTGATGTTTTTTAGTGTGTGGGATACGCGAGTCCCTCTCTGCTTCTGTCTGGAGGCCTATCTCAGCTGATTGCTGGGGAGAGGGGCTGTGTGTAAAGCCCGCGTGTGGGGTAATGGGCGGAAGTGTCACTTGGGTGCTGTTGTGTGATGAGTCTCCAAATAAATTCTCATAGCATAAGCGTTTTTTGCGGAGATTTGGAAGAGAAGATTCAATGAGAGGGGGGGAGGAATGGCAATGTTTTGATTTCCGTGTGGCCTTCCTAGGGGTATTAAAGGGTGTACCCGCTGCTGTGGTGAGGATAGGAGAATCTTTGGAGAGGTCTAGGGGTGAAGTTTGCTCAGTGCCCCCTGTTAAAGGCGTAGATGTTTTGGCTAGTGGTGTCAAGGGAGTGAAGTCACTACCCAGGGTTAAGGGGGGAGAATCAGTTTGGGAGGGATCAGACTTGTCCTCGGGTGGGGTTTGTGTCTCAGGGATTACTGTAGTTGGTGGTGTGGGTGTGTCCGGCAGTTGGAAGATTGTGGTGTGTTTTGATATTGGGGAAGCGAGAGTTATTTTTAGTTTAGGTGTACGGGGAGGTAACGGTGGTTTTTCAATCGCAAAGGGGAGAGTCGAAGGAGACTCCAAGGGCTGTAATGACGCTAAATTGTCAGGAGGTGGTGTGGTAGTACCAGAGGTAGTGGGAGAGGCCTGTAGCTTGTTAGGAAGGGGAGGTACTGTGGGTCTGTGTGTGTTAGTTGTGTTAAACAAGTGGCTAGTGCCTTCTTGTGGGTCCGTGTAGGCCATATCCTTTGATGAGGGGACAGGTGCTCCTGTCTTTGAATGTGAAGATGTGGTCAGAACGTCACGTGTACTGGGGGTCCCCAGACTCGTGTTAAGGTGATGGGTGATTATCTCAGTGATGTGGGAACCCGCTTCTGATATGGTCAATTGTTCAATTGTTTTATAGCGTTTCTTAATCCACTTTGTGGCGATAGACCATGCTTCCTCCCAACGGTCAAGGGAAGCCGTTAGGATGTAAATTTGACTATTTTCTTGGATATCCAGATAATGATTCTGTAGGATTTGAAGGCTAATGCCCAGCCAGTTTTGCGCGTTACCTTTAATAAGGTCATTGGTAGGCTTACATGGTAGGGCTGGTTTAACCTGGTTTTCCAAAATTGAAGTAGTTCGAATGAGAGAGCGTGGTTTTTTGTCCAGAGTCGCATCAGTAAAGGACAAATGATAACAGGCCCTAAGGTAGTTATACATATGTCTAATGAGAGCTCTGAACTCTTGGTCCGCTGAAGTGTTATATTCAGACATCCTGGTGCCGTGTATTTTAATGTTGACAAAGTTCTAGAATGGTTATAAGTTTTTTTAATATTAGTAAAGTCACAACGAGAGAGAGGAGTAGGAGGATGGATGAGAGAGAAAAAAAGAAAAAAGAAAGAAAGGAGAGAAGAAAGAGGGGGGAGGAAAAAAAGGAGGGGGGGGTTATCTGAGTGAGTTTGTGTAGGGATGAGGATATTGATGAGGTGGTGTAAGGATTATGGAGGAATGAACGACCTAGGCAGACTCCTGGCTAGTCCCAGAAGCGAAGAAGATTCTGATAGTTTTATAAAGTATTAGTACTCTGTGGTTAAGTTTAGGATTTTGAAAGAGAAAGGTTGTATTAGATTCTAAAAATGTTTTCAAAAACGTTGGAGATGAGAGTGGTGGATTCTGATTGTGTGTAAGTGTGAAATAAAAATTAAAAAATAGTCTAGTCACGGTAGTTTTTTAGAAAACCGTGAAATAGAAGACACCAATCATCAGCAGTGCGCCTACTGTGTCATAAAATTGTTTCGACCTATTAAGCACTGTACAATTCTCGACAGTAGCGGTCCGGCCTGGGTTGATCACTCCCAGGATGGTGTCTTTTGTCCAATTACTAATATATCTAAAAATTGCTAAAAACGTTTGGATTAGCAATTTAAGAACAGAATAAACTGTGAAAAATTGTTATGTAACCATAAACCTTATGGTGAGTGAGAGTGGAAGTGGAGATTTATGAAAACCGAATGGAGAAAGAGTTAGCTAACTCTGAAAAATGGCTACGTTGACCTGTATTAACAGGAGTCTAGCCCCGAGGGGTAAAATTAAAATAATCTTAAAAAGTTTCACAATTGTTTAAAATATTAAGGGGAAAATATTCACTGTTGTACTGGGGAGACAATGACCAACACTTGGGTTGAGGTTTCAGGAGGAGAGATGGGTTGCTATTATGTCCGGTACTTCCGGCGACATTAGCATGCTAATCAGGGAATCAAAAAATGTTTGGTAAACTGTTTTCTTAAAGGGCCAACATTGTTGATAAATATTTTGATAGTAAATTGTAAATATGTTTTAGGAGGAACATATAGTAGAAATAGTTTGTAGAAGAAGACACCTGTGGTGGAAAAGTCGAATGGTGTGCCAGTAGCGCCGACCGGCGACTTTCCAGTCAGGTTGGTTTTAACAAGGCAAGCCAAGTGAAGGATTTATCCTTGGTGAAAAATTGTATATAAAGGTTATTAAATGTGATCACATCACAAAAATCATATTTATATAAAATGTATATTTTGAAAACAAAAGAAGGAATTTTCAGCTGCGTAGGGTGTATTTTGTTTTGTGACGGCAGTTCTGAAGGCCTGTGATGCACACAGCTAGGATTTAGCAGTCGTGCCGTGCCCCGAAATTGGTGCACTTTGGGCCCAGAATCTGTTTAACACAAGAACAGTCCTTTAAGAGGATACTCCCTTTAGTGAAAATATTTTTATAAACTATTAAAAGATATAAGTAGAAATCAATTGCATTAGCAGAGTTTATAAAAGGGTGGAGAGGCTCCGGAGAGCAGAGAGCGAGAATGTGCTGAACAATCTTGAAGTCAAAGTCATGGAGGACTGAGGCGATCAATTGTCGGCAGAGTTGTGAGCTGACGCACAGTGGGTCCTAGCTTTTAAGTTGAGGGGGCGGAGTTTAGAGGGCCCCAGTGGTGTCAGACTAAAATATCATATATACAAGTTGTAAAAATTGGGCCAAGGTGTGGGAGAAAAAAGATAAGGTCACAGGATATGTCAGGCTAGGTCAACCTTGCGCAAGAAAAAGACCAAACATCCTGTGAAAAGAATTATATTATTATTTTGGGATAATATTTGAGGATGCAGTGACAAGGATATTTAGAAGGTTTAGGTGTTGCCAGATGTTTTGAATGTAAAGTGAATGGTTAGATGTTGCCAGATGTTTTGAATGTAAAGTGAATTGTTGGAAGACAATAACAAGATACATAGGAAATGATGTAGTTAATAAAACATACAACTTACCTGGGTTAAAAAAGTTAAACAACTTGTTATACAATGAGACTAGGTAGGATTAAATTGTTAAAAGTGGGATGGAAATAATACTGGTGAAAAAGATGTTTTTTGAGATTGGAGAACTAGAAAGAATTGAAATCTGATTTATGATTTTACTTTGTGTTCTGTTGGGGTGTGAGGTCTCATGTAAACTGCTTATCCCTTCGAAAAAAGGTAACCGGGACTAGCAAGGTTAGGTGTTATAGGAATTTACAACGCAATGCCCCCTGATAAGTGAATAAACGGCTTAAACAGGAGTATAGCATTACGAGGAGGAAGCATTGCCACAGATTGGTAATCTTTGAGCTTCGGGATAGATTATTTAAGTTTTAAACTCAAAACCAGAGACCTCAAGAGCCCCAGGGACTTAGGACATGTATTGTGAGGAGGAAAATTGTAGGAAAAAATTAAAAGGTTTAATAATTTGGGGTTCATTAACAGTAATTCCTAAGAAATGTGTTATACTGCAGAAACTATCATCAGCCAAGCGTCTGTTGTGTCATCTAGACTGTTACGACCATTTGAGTATTATGGGTCCATAGGAGGAGTGGATAAAATATTACATAATATAACGTAATAGGATTCACGTTCTCTATAAAGGGATAGAAAAACGTGTTGGTAACATTATTTGTTATTATGAAAAAGCAGAAAAATGTGGGGGGAATGTGAAGAACTTGAAAAAATGATGATGAGGAGGGCGCTCGTCTAAGCGTCAAACCTCAGATGACCTTAACTTAGGTCAAACACCAGACCTCACCCTGCATCGTAAACAAACTCTGTGCGCCTCGGTCAAGGGTCGGGCGCACGGTTGTACGGTGTGGGGGAGGGAGGTGTGGATGTGGATGTGTGTGTGTGTGTGTGTGTGTGTGTGTTACATAATATAACGTAATAGGAATCCCATTCTCTACAAAGGGATAGAAAAGTGTGTTGGTGACATTATTTGTTCTTATGAGAAGTCAGAAAACCTGGGGGAGGAATGTGAAGAACCCGAAATGATGGAGAGGAGAGCGCTCGTCTAAGCTTCAAACCTCAGATGACCTTAACTTAGGTCAAAACACCAGGCCTCACCCTGTATCGTAAACAAACTCTATGCGCATCGGTCGATGGTCGAGCGCACCGTGTACGGTGTAGAGGGAGAGAGGTGTGGATGTGGGTGTGTGTGTGTGTGTGTGTGTGTGTGTTGTGTGTGTGTGTGTAGGGGGGGGGGGGGGAAGGTGGAAAGGGGGAAGAGAGAGAGAGAGAGAGGGGGGGGGGGAAAGGGGAAAGAGGGGAGTATGGGAGAGAAAGAGAGAGAGAGAGGAACATCAAAAACAATGCAATGTTGAATATGTGAGGTAGAAGTGGTTTAGGAATCTCAGTTAAAATATAGAGTTTATGAGTGATATATTTAAAGAAACTAGACTTCCTGACGTTGGTTCAGTCCTGTGGGGTAAAAAGTAGATAATTTTTTAATCCAAGTTTTTTCCATTTTGAGTCTTTGGCCTAGTGTCCATTCTGCTTGGTGTGACAGGCCCTGAATTCTGAGTTGTGAAACCCCGTGTTTCAGGAAATGGTTTACTAAGTGTGTCTCAGATTTTTTCTGGGTTCTGATGTTGTGTGTGTGGTGATGTAACCTAGAACGGATGGAGTTTTTAGTCTGTCCCACATATTGGATTTTGCATTTATGACAAGTTATTAAATAGATGCAATTGGTAGTATTGAGGGATATATATGGGCACGCGTAGGCCTTGTGTGTGGTTCTGTTAACTACAAAACGACCGTTCTTGGTTTTGTGGTGGATTTTTTCATTCGTCCGACGTGTTAGTGCTTTCAGTCTGCTTTTTATGAGAAAATCCTTTAGATTTCTCTGTCTGCGGTAGGCTGTGATGACTCTTAGTGTGAGATTTTCATTGATAAACACCTGTTTGAGGTTACCTCTCAGTTTCTGTGCTAAATCTTGGCTGGTGGCTGAGTAGGGTAGAATTAAGGGAATTTTCCTTCCTGAAGCAGAAACATTGTGTGTTGATATATTGGACAGAGACTTTTTATATAGCCATTGTCTGCGTGTTCTATTAAGAAATTGTGAGGAATAGCCTCTAGATTTTAAAGCTCGAAATAAAATGTTGACAGCTGAGTGGAAATCCTTTTCTTGAGAGCAGATTCTCCAGAATCTGGTTAACTGAGCCTTGATGATGGCAGGGAACGTGTGTTTTGAATGATAGCTTTGTTTATGTAACAAAGCATGTGTGTCAGTGGGTTTAAAAAAAACTTTTATATGTAAACCACTGGGTTGAGATGAGGCCGGGTTCTGTGTCTGTCTGAAAGTAGTGGTGTCTAAAAAATTAACTTTCCAGTAGTTGAGTTCAAATTTCACCTTAATACAGGGGTGGTGATTATTCAGGGTTGTGATGAAGTCAGGAAAAGTGTTATCTCCATGAGGCCAGACTCCATAAATATCATCTAAAAAGCGAAAATAAAACTTTGGCTTTAAGAGGCATTTAGACAGAACTGATTCTTCCCAGTCGGCCATATAAATGTTGGCATAGGAGGGAGCAAAGCGTTTACCCATAGCTGTGCCGCGGGTTTGTAGGTAAAAATCCCCATTAAATTCAAAGTCGTTTCTAGTAAGACTTAATTCTAGAAGTCTAAGCAGTATTTGGTCCGGCCGGTTCGGGTTGGGAGACATCTGCATGGCTTTTTTAACAGCCAGGAGACCCCTCTCAGTTTCAATGTTTGTGTATAGGCTGTCGATATCAATAGTAAAAAGCCAGTCATGTTGGTTTAGAGAGATATGTTTAACTTTTTCAATAAAATCATAAGTGTCTTTAAGATAACTCGGGTGTTTGTCCGACAGGGGGTGTAAGTGATATTCTAAATATTCAGCTATCTGATAACTTTCACTAGAACAGTCTGATACTATCGGTCGGCCAGGGGGCATATGAGGTGAAGGCCATTTTGTTTTCTCCTTATGAATTTTGGGTAACAGGTAAAAAGTCCTAGCTCTTGGGTTTGGGGACCCTCTGAGGTATTGTAGTTGTTTGTCTGAGATAAATTCTTGGTCCCTCAATTGAAGAAGTAAATCCAGATATTCCAAGGCCGTATCCTGGAAAATGGGCTTTTCCAGTTTAACATAAAAGTTGCTGTCATTCAATTGTCTTAAAGCTTCTGTGACATATTCATCTCTATCCATTACAACCAATGTATTTGATTTATCCGAGACTTTGAGGACTAAGTTATCCTTTTTTGTTAAATTGTGCATAGCTTTTTGTTCCGATTCGGTCAGATTATTGTGTCTCTGGTCCAGGTCGTGAGGGACCAATGATGTTAAAGTTTCCAGATCCCTGGTGATAAGTTTTTTGAGGTTACGTGGAATCTTGGAATCCCGGGGTTCCCACTGTGAAGGTGGTGTGAACCGTGGTATATCCCCATCAAAACTATCGTCATTATCATCATCCTCAAAAAAGAAAGCTAATTTTAATCTTCTATGATAACGTGTTAAATCATGGATGCCCAGTTTATTATCCCACTTCTTAACTTTGTGGTAGGGAATAAAGGACATGCCCTTACTTAGTAGTGATAATTCAGCAGATGAAAGTTTGGTTGTTTTAGACAAATTAAGAACTGAGTTCTGTGGAGACTCATCGTCCTCGAAAGACTTTAGTTTAAAGCATACTTCCAGTGCAGAGACATTTCTAGTCCTGTGGCAGGAGTCCAGTGGATTAGATCTGGTTGAGTGTGGAATTTGAATAGCGACAGCATAGGAATACTCAAACCTGTTGCAAAAATAGAACCATTTAAATGTTTAATGTTCTGGATTTGAGTGGCAGGTAGTGATCTGCTGTAGTTGACCAATGGGATGTGGAGTCTAGCATTAGGGAATGTGCGGCGGGCCTTCCGAACAAGTGCTGACACCTGAGCTTGAAGTCTGGAATGGTTGTTATCCTCTCTGTTGTTAAGGCCAAATGCTAAAATGACTTGTGACACTTGCGGGGATACCGGAGTGTGGTTGGAGAGGATATGAGTGGCGTGGGCCAATTTGGCTCCATGATATGCGTCCACTTGGATACGCGTGTCATTGAATGGTGGTAGTCTGCTGATATTTGAATCGCCCATAATTTGAATCGGTCTAGAGGGTGAGAGAGACCAGTTGGCATATTTATCACCTCTAGGGTCATGTCTAGTGTACAGGGCGTGTGGGTCACTCTCTGTTTCTGTCTGGAAATCTGACTCAGCTGGTTGCTGAGGAGAGTGATTCCGCGTCCTGTCGGCATATGTGTTACGTGCGGGGTCATGTTTTTTAGTGTGTGGGATATGCGAGTCCCTCTCTGCCTCCGTCTGAAGGCCTATCTCAGCTGATTGCAGAGGAGAGGGGCTGTGTGTAAAGCCCGCGTGTGGGGTGATGGGTGGAAGTGTCACTTGGGTGCTGTTGTGTGATGAATCTCCAAATAAATTCTCATAGCATAAGCGTTTTTTGCGGGGGTTTGGAGGAGGGGATTCAAGTAGAGGGGGGGAGGAATGGCAATGTTTTGATTTTCGTAAAGCTTTCCTAGGCGTATTGAAAGGTGTGCCCGCCGCTGTACTGAGGATGGGAGAGTCCTTGGACAGGTCCAGGGGTGAAGTTTGCTCGGTGCCACCTGTTAAGGGCGTAGAAGTTTTGGCCAATGGCGTCAGGGGAGTGAAATCACTTCCCAGGGTTAAAGGGGGAGAATCAGTTTGGGAGGGGTCAGACTTGTCCTCGGGTGGGGTTTGTGTCTCAGGGATCACTGTAGTAGGTGGTGTGGGTGTGTCCGGCAGTTGGAAGATTGTGGTGTGTTTTGATATAGGAGAAGCGAGAGTAATCTTTAGTTTAGGTGTACGGGGAGGTAATGGTGGTTTTTCAATCGCAAAGGGGAGCGTCGAAAGAGACTCCAAGGGCTGTAATGACGCCTTTTTGTCAGGAGGTGGTGTGGTTGTAATAGAGGTAGTGGGAGAGACCTGATCCCTGTTAAGGAGGGGAGGTACTGTGGGTCTGTGTGTGTTAGTTGTGTTAAACAAGTGGCTAGTGCCTTCTTGTGGGTCCGTGTAGGCCATATCCTTTGATGAGGGGACAGGTGCTCCTGTCTTTGAATGTGAAGATGTGGTCAGAACGTCACGTGTACTGGGGGTCCCCAGACTCGTGTTAAGGTGATGGGTGATTATCTCAGTGATGTGGGAACCCGCTTCTGATATGGTCAATTGTTCAATTGTTTTATAGCGTTTCTTAATCCACTTTGTGGCGATAGACCATGCTTCCTCCCAACGGTCAAGGGAAGCCGTTAGGATGTAAATTTGACTATTTTCTTGGATATCCAGATAATGATTCTGTAGGATTTGAAGGCTAATGCCCAGCCAGTTTTGCGCGTTACCTTTAATAAGGTCATTGGTAGGCTTACATGGTAGGGCTGGTTTAACCTGGTTTTCCAAAATTGAAGTAGTTCGAATGAGAGAGCGTGGTTTTTTGTCCAGAGTCGCATCAGTAAAGGACAAATGATAACAGGCCCTAAGGTAGTTATACATATGTCTAATGAGAGCTCTGAACTCTTGGTCCGCTGAAGTGTTATATTCAGACATTCTGGTGACATGTATTTTAATGTTGACAAAGTTCTAGAATGGTTATAAGTTTTTTTAATATTAGTAAAGTCACAACGAGAGAGAGGAGTAGGAGGATGGATGAGAGAGAAAAAAAGAAAAAAGAAAGAAAGGAGAGAAGAAAGAGGGGGGAGGAAAAAAAGGGGGGGGGGGGTTATCTGAGTGAGTGTGTGTAGGGATGAGGATATTGATGAGGTGGTGTAAGGATTATGGAGGAATGAACGACCTAGGCAGACTCCTGGCTAGGCCCAGAAGCGAAGAAGATTCTGATAGTTTTATAAAGTATTAGTACTCTGTGGTTAAGTTTAGGATTTTGAAAGAGAAAGGTTGTATTAGATTCTAAAAATGTTTTCAAAAACGTTGGAGATGAGAGTGGTGGATTCTGATTGTGTGTAAATGTGAAATAAAAATTAAAAATAGTCTAGTCACGGTAGTTTTTTAGAAAACCGTGAAATAGAAGACACCAATCTTCAGCAGTGCGCCTACTGTGTCATCAAATTGTTTCGACCTATTAAGCACTGTACAATTCTCGACAGTAGCGGTCCGTCCTGGGTTGATCAATCCCAGGCTGGTGTCTTTGTTCAATTATTAATATATTTAAAAATTGCTAAAAACGTTTGGATTAGCAATTTGAGAACAGAATAAACTGTGAAAAAAATTGTTTTGAAACATATACCTTATGGTGAGTAAGAGTGGAAATGGAGATTTATGAAAACCGAATGGAGAAAGAGTTAGCCAACTCTGGAAAATGGCTACGTTGACCTGTATTGACAGGAGCCTATCCCCGAGGGGTAAAAATAAAATAATCTTAAAAAGTTTCACAATTGTTTAAAATATTAAGGGGAAAATATTCACTGTTGTACTGGGGAGACAATGACCAACACTTGGGTTGAGGTTTCAGGAGGAGAGATGGGTTGCTATTATGTCCGGTACTTCCGGCGACATTAGCATGCTAATCAGGGAATCAAAAAATGTTTGGTAAACTGTTTTCTTAAAGGGCCAATATTGTTGATAAATATTTTGATAATAAATTGTAAATATGTTTTAGGAGAATCATATAGTAGAAATAGATTGTAGGAAAAGACACCTGTGGTGGAAAAGTCAATGGTGTGCTAGCAGCGCCGACCGGCGACTTTCCAGTCAGGTTGGTCTTAACAAGGCAAGCCAAGTGAAGGATTTATCCTTGGTGAAAAATTGTATATAAAGGTTATTAAATGTGATCACATCACAAAGAACATATTTATATAAATTGTATACTTTGAAAACAAAAGAAGGACTTTTCAGCTGCGAAGGGTGTATTTTGTTATGTGATGGCAGTTCTGAAGGCCTGTGATGCACACAGCTAGGATTTAGCAGTTGTGCCGTGCCCCGAATTGGTGCAACTTGGGCCCAGAATCTGCTTAACACAAGAACAATCCTTTAAGAGGATACTCCCTTTAGTGAAAATATTTTTATAAACTATTAAAAGATATAAGTAGAAATCAATTGCATTAGCAGAGTTTATAAAAGGGTGGAGAGGCTCCGGAGAGCAGAGAGCGAGAATGTGCTGAACAATCTTGAAGTCAAAGTCTTGGAGGACTGAGGCGATCAATTGTCGGCAGAGTTGTGAGCTGTCACCCAGTGGGTCCTAGCTTTTAAGTTAAAGGGGCGGAGTTTAGAGGGCCCCAGTGGTGTCAGACTAAAATATCATATATACAAGTTGTAAAAATTGGGCCAAGGTGTGGGAGAAAAAAGATAAGGTCACAGGATATGTCAGGCTAGGTCAACCTTGCGCAAGAAAAAGACCAAACATCCTGTGAAAAGAATTATATTATTATTTTGGGATAATATTTGAGGATGCAGTGACAAGGATATTTAGAAGGTTTAGGTGTTGCCAGATGTTTTGAATGTAAAGTGAATGGTTAGATGTTGCCAGATGTTTTGAATGTAAAGTGAATGGTTAGGAGATAATAGTAAAGTACATCGGAAATGATGTGGCTAATAAACATACAACTTACCTGGGTTAAAAAAAGTAAACAACATGTTATACGATGAACCTAGATAGGGTTAAATTGTAAAGAGTGGGATGGAAATAATACTGGTGAAAAAGATGTTTTTTGAGATTGGAGAACTAGAAAGAATTGAAATCTGATTTATGATTTTACTTTGTGTTTTGCTGAGGTGTGAGGTCCCTTGTAAACTGTATATCCCTTCGAAAAAAGGTAACCGGGACTAGCAAGGTTAGGTGTTATAGGAATTTACAACGCAATGCCCCCTGATAAGTGAATAAACGGCTTAAACAGGAGTATAGCATTACGAGGAGGAAGCATTGCCACAGATTGGTAATCTTTGAGCTTCGGGATAGATTCATTAAAGTTTTAAACTCAAAACCAGAGACCTCAGGAACCCCAGGGGTTTAGTACATGTGTTGTGAGGAGGAAAATTGTAGGAAAAAATTAAAAGTTTTAATAATTTGGGGTCCATTAACAGTAATTTCTAAGAAACGTGTCATACTACAGAATCTATCATCAGCCGTGCGCCTGTTGTGTCATCCAGACTGTTACGACCATTTGAGTATTATGGGTCCATAGGAGGAGTGGATAAGATATTACATAATATAACGTAATAGGATTCCCATTCTCTACAAAGGGATAGAAAAATGTGTTGGTAACATTATTTGTTCTTATGAAAAAACAGAAAACCTGTGGGGGGAATGTGAAGAACTTGAAAAAATGATGATGAGGAGAGCGCTCGTCTAAGCGTCAAACCTCAGATGACCTTAACTTAGGTCAAACACCAGACCTCACCCTGCATCGTAAACAAACTCTGTGCGCCTCGGTCAAGGGTCGGGCGCACGGTTGTACGGTGTGGGGGAGAGAGGTGTGGATGTGGATGTGTGTGTGTGTGTGTGTGTGTGTGTGTTACATAATATAACGTAATAGGAATCTCATTCTCTACAAAGGGATAGAAAAGTGTGTTGGTGACATTATTTGTTCTTATGAGAAGTCAGAAAACCTGGGGGAGGAATGTGAAGAACCCGAAATGATGGAGAGGAGAGCGCTCGTCTAAGCGTCAAACCTCAGATGACCTTAACTTAGGTCAAAACACCAGGCCTCACCCTGTATCGTAAAAAAACTCTATGCGCATCGGTCGATGGTCGAGCGCACGGTGTACGGTGTAGGGGGAGAGAGGTGTGGATGTGTGTGTGTGTGTGTGTGTGTGTGTGTGTGTGTGTGTGTGTGTGTGTGTATGCGGGGGGGGGGGGGGGGGGGGGGGGGGAAAGGGGGAAGAGAGAGAGAGAGAGAGAGAGAAAGAGAGAGAGAGGAACACCAAAATAATATAGTGTTGATTAAGTGAGGTAGAAGTGGTTTAGGAATCTCAGTTAAAATATAGAGTTTATGAGTGATATATTTTAAGAAAAACTAAACTTCCTGACGTTGGTTCAGTCCTGTGGGGAAAAACGTGGATAGTTTTTTAATCCAATATTTTTCCTTTTTGAGTCTTTGGGCTAGTGTCCATTCCGCTTGATGTGACAGGCCTTGAATTCTGAGTTGTGAAACCCCGTGTTTCAGGAAATGGTTTACTAAGTGTGTCTCAGATTTTTTCTGGGTTCTGATGTTGTGTGTGTGGTGATGTAACCTAGAACGGATGGAGTTTTTAGTCTGTCCCACATATTGGATTTTGCATTTATGACAAGTTATTAAATAGATGCAATTGGTAGTATTGAGGGATATATATGGGCACGCGTAGGCCTTGTGTGTGGTTCTGTTAACTACAAAACGACCGTTCTTGGTTTTGTGGTGGATTTTTTCATTCGTCCGACGTGTTAGTGCTTTCAGTCTGCTTTTTATGAGAAAATCCTTTAGGTTTCTCTGTCTGCGGTAGGCTGTGATGACCCTTAACGTGAGATTGTCATTGATAAACACCTGTTTAAGGTTACCTCTTAGTTTCTGTGCTAAATCTTGGCTGGTGGCCGAATAGGGTAGAATTAAGGGGATTTTCCTTCCTGAAGCAGAAACATTTTGTGTTGATATATTGGACAGAGACTTTTTAGAAAGCCATTGTCTGCGTGTTCTATTAAGAAATTGTGAGGAATAGCCTCTAGATTTTAAGGCTCGAAATAAAATGTTGACTGCTGAATGAAAGTCTTTTTCTTGAGAACAGATTCTCCAGAATCTGGTTAACTGAGCTTTAATGATGGCAGGGAACGTGTGTTTTGGATGATAGCTTTGTTTATGTAACAAAGCATGTGTGTCAGTGGGTTTAAAATAAACTTTTATATGTAAACCACTGGGTTGAGATGAGGTCGGGTTAAGTGTCTGTCTAAAAGTAGTGGTGTCTAGAAAATTAACTTTCCAGTAGTTGAGTTCAAATTTCACTTTAATATAAGGGTGGTGGTTATTCAGAATTGTGATGAAGTCAGGGAAAGTGTTATTTCCATGAGGCCAGACCCCATAAATATCATCCAAAAAACGGAAATAAAATTTTGGTTTTAAGGGGCATTTAGACAGTACTGATGCTTCCCAGTCGGCCATATAAATGTTTGCATAGGAGGGAGCAAAGCGCTTACCCATGGCTGTGCCGCGGGTTTGTAGGTAAAAATCCCCATTAAATTCAAAGTCGTTTCTAGTAAGACTTAATTCTAGAAGTCTAAGCAGTATTTGGTCCGGCCGGTTCGGGTTGGGAGACATCTGCATGGCTTTTTTAACAGCCAGGAGACCCCTCTCAGTTTCAATGTTTGTGTATAGGCTGTCGATATCAATAGTAAAAAGCCAGTCATGTTGGTTTAGAGAGATATGTTTAACTTTTTCAATAAAATCATAAGTGTCTTTAAGATAACTCGGGTGTTTGTCCGACAGGGGGTGTAGGTGATATTCTAAAAATTCAGCTATCTGATAACTCTCACTGGAGCAGTCTGAAATTATAGGTCGACCAGGGGGCATATGAGGTGAAGGCCATTTTGTTTTCTCCTTATGAATTTTGGGTAACAGGTAAAAAGTCCTAGCTCTTGGGTTTGGGGACCCTCTGAGGTATTGTAGTTGTTTGTCCGAGATAAATTCTTGGTCCCTCAATTGAATAAGTAAATCTAGATATTCCAAGGCCGTATCCTGGAAGATGGGCTTTTCCAGTTTAACATAAAAGTTGCTGTCATTCAATTGTCTTAAAGCTTCTGTGACATATTCTTCTCTATCCATAACAACCACTGTATTTGATTTATCCGAGACTTTGAGGACTAAGTTATCCTTTTTTGTTAAATTGTGCATAGCTTTTTGTTCCGATTCGGTCAGATTATTGTGTCTCTGGTCCAGGTCGTGAGGGACCAATGATGTTAAAGTTTCCAGATCCCTGGTAATAAGTTTTTTGAGGTTAGTTGGAATCTTGGAATCACGGGGTTCCCACTGTGAAGGTGGTGTGAACCGTGGTATATCCCCATCAAAACTATCGTCATTATCATCATCCTCAAAAAAGAAAGCTAATTTTAATCTTCTATGATAACGTGTTAAATCATGGATGCCCAGTTTATTATCCCACTTCTTAACTTTGTGATAGGGTATAAAGGACATGCCTTTGTCTAGTAGTGATAATTCAGCAGAGGAAAGTTGGGTTGTTTTAGATAAATTAAGAACTGAGTTTTGTGGAGACTCATCGTCCTCGAAAGACTTTAGTTTAAAGCATACTTCCAGTGCAGAGACATTTCTAGTCCTGTGGCAGGAGTCCAGTGGATTAGATCTGGTTGAGTGTGGAATTTGAATAGCGACAGCATAGGAATACTCAAACCTGTTGCAAAAATAGAACCATTTAAATGTTTAATGTTCTGGATTTGAGTGGCAGGTAGTGATCTGCTGTAGTTGACCAATGGGATGTGGAGTCTAGCATTAGGGAATGTGCGGCGGGCCTTCCGAACAAGTGCTGACACCTGAGCTTGAAGTCTGGAATGGTTGTTATCCTCTCTGTTGTTAAGGCCAAATGCTAAAATGACTTGTGACACTTGCGGGGATACCGGAGTGTGGTTGGAGAGGATATGAGTGGCGTGGGCCAATTTGGCTCCATGATATGCGTCCACTTGGATACGCGTGTCATTGAATGGTGGTAGCCTGCTGATATTTGAATCGCCCATAATTTGAATCGGTCTAGAGGGTGAGAGAGACCAGTTGGCATATTTATCACCTCTGGGGTCATGTCTAGTGTACAGGGCGTGTGAGTCACTCTCTGCTTCTGTCTGGAAGTCTGACTCAGCTGATTGCTGAGGAGAGTGATTCCGCGTCCTGCCGCCATATGTGCTACATACGGGGTGATGTTTTTTAGTGTGTGGGATACGCGAGTCCCTCTCTGCTTCTGTCTGGAGGCCTATCTCAGCTGATTGCTGGGGAGAGGGGCTGTGTGTAAAGCCCGCGTGTGGGGTAATGGGCGGAAGTGTCACTTGGGTGCTGTTGTGTGATGAGTCTCCAAATAAATTCTCATAGCATAAGCGTTTTTTGCGGGGATTTGGAAGAGAAGATTCAATGAGAGGGGGGGAGGAATGGCAATGTTTTGATTTCCGTGTGGCCTTCCTAGGGGTATTAAAGGGTGTACCCGCTGCTGTGGTGAGGATAGGAGAATCTTTGGAGAGGTCTAGGGGTGAAGTTTGCTCAGTGCCCCCTGTTAAAGGCGTAGATGTTTTGGCTAGTGGTGTCAAGGGAGTGAAATCACTTCCCAGGGTTAAAGGGGGAGAATCAGTTTGGGAGGGGTCAGACTTGTCCTCGGGTGGGGTTTGTGTCTCAGGGATCACTGTAGTAGGTGGTGTGGGTGTGTCCGGCAGTTGGAAGATTGTGGTGTGTTTTGATATAGGAGAAGCGAGAGTAATCTTTAGTTTAGGTGTACGGGGAGGTAATGGTGGTTTTTCAATCGCAAAGGGGAGCGTCGAAAGAGACTCCAAGGGCTGTAATGACGCCTTTTTGTCAGGAGGTGGTGTGGTTGTAATAGAGGTAGTGGGAGAGACCTGATCCCTGTTAAGGAGGGGAGGTACTGTGGGTCTGTGTGTGTTAGTTGTGTTAAACAAGTGGCTAGTGCCTTCTTGTGGGTCCGTGTAGGCCATATCCTTTGATGAGGGGACAGGTGCTCCTGTCTTTGAATGTGAAGATGTGGTCAGAACGTCACGTGTACTGGGGGTCCCCAGACTCGTGTTAAGGTGATGGGTGATTATCTCAGTGATGTGGGAACCCGCTTCTGATATGGTCAATTGTTCAATTGTTTTATAGCGTTTCTTAATCCACTTTGTGGCGATAGACCATGCTTCCTCCCAACGGTCAAGGGAAGCCGTTAGGATGTAAATTTGACTATTTTCTTGGATATCCAGATAATGATTCTGTAGGATTTGAAGGCTAATGCCCAGCCAGTTTTGCGCGTTACCTTTAATAAGGTCATTGGTAGGCTTACATGGTAGGGCTGGTTTAACCTGGTTTTCCAAAATTGAAGTAGTTCGAATGAGAGAGCGTGGTTTTTTGTCCAGAGTCGCATCAGTAAAGGACAAATGATAACAGGCCCTAAGGTAGTTATACATATGTCTAATGAGAGCTCTGAACTCTTGGTCCGCTGAAGTGTTATATTCAGACATCCTGGTGCCGTGTATTTTAATGTTGACAAAGTTCTAGAATGGTTATAAGTTTTTTAATATTAGCAAAGTCACAACGAGAGAGAGGAGTAGGAGAATGGATGAGAGAGAAAAAAAGAAAGAAAAAAGAAAGAAAGGAGAGAAGAAAGAGGGGGGAGGAAAAAAAGGAGGGGGGGGTTATCTGAGTGAGTTTGTGTAGGGATGAGGATATTGATGAGGTGGTGTAAGGATTATGGAGGAATGAACGACCTAGGCAGACTCCTGGCTAGTCCCAGAAGCGAAGAAGATTCTGATAGTTTTATAAAGTATTAGTACTCTGTGGTTAAGTTTAGGATTTTGAAAGAGAAAGGGTTTTT